>NC_091068.1:151425895-151725895 GCF_000393655.2 Nicotiana sylvestris
CATTTTGGAGCATCTTTTGGCTTGCTCGGTATTGGATTTGGCTTGTTCGAGGTAAGTAACACTTCTAAACTTGGTACTGAGGGTATGAACTCTCGAATTACACATTATTTGATTTATGTTGAGGTGACACACATGCTAGGTGATGGGCTTGTGGGTGTGCACCATAGTAACTATGATTGATCGATTCTATGGAATTATGTAGCTATCTTATTTGAACATTTTTACTGTATTTTATGTGTTAGAGCACTTGAGCTGCGACTTATTTTAGAAATCATGTTTAGGCTTTATGCTGGTACTATTGGGACCCACAATGGTCGTTCCTTGATATTGAGTTATTTGTTTAATTACAGTTATGTACTCAACCGCATTTATCATTTCAAATCATATCTCAGTTTTTGTTATTGTACATTTTTCACATCTCATATCATTTATTAGGGGTGCTTAGTATGAGTGGTGTGAGCCGTAAGACTAGAGAAATTGGTGACTAAGTTGGGGCCTAAGTGTCGTGCTGTGAAATGTATGTATATATATAGATATATATGTATGTTTGTATGTGTTGATTGGGTTGCACACCGCAACGAGACTTATGGTTGTATATATGTGGATCGAGTTTCACATCACAACAAGCCATATATATATATATATATGTATTTATGTATCGGGTTGCACGCCGCAACGAGCCCTATGGCCATATATATATGGATCGGGTTGCATGCTACAATGAGCCTTATGGCTATATATATATGTGGATCGGGTTGCACGCCGCAACGAGACCTATGACGATATATATATATATATATATATATATATATATATATATATATATATATATATATTATGTATGTATGTGTGGGGGGGGAACGGGCTGCACGCTTCATCAAGTATTGTATAGTGTTGAGTGACTAAGGGGGCTAATTATTGAGTATGGTGAGAGAGAATACAAGAGAATGAGATTGATTACATTGAGAGTGTGATTATATGAGTTCAGCACTGAGATGCATTACATTTGACATGCATACTTGTGATACATGTATAGAGATGCATTTCCTTCTACTACATGGTTTTGGTGACATTTATGATTTCGCGTGTATATCGACATGTAGGCATAGAGATGTATTTTCTTCATGCTATCTAAAAATGAAACATCGTATTTATAGATGGAAGGTTTTTGGAAAAATCACAGTTTTCAAACTTACTCATATGCTTTTGGTGTTTTTCGGTGAAAGATTTGGGATCTACTATTATACTTGCAAAGCATACCTATTTTCTGTAAATGTGAACAGCTGAGTTCTTTCTTCTACCATCTTAATTATATTGTTATGAACTGTTGCTAGTTATTGTAGTTGGACTTTGACCCTTGTCCCAACTCGTCACTACTTTCAACCTAAGGTTAAGCTTATTACTTATTTAGTAGATGGCGCCAGTTTTACTCATACTGCACTTCTACACCTTGCATGTAGATGATGGATGCTGATGTTGCTACCTATGGAGAGAGCTGGATCGGAAGATGTATCCGCATTTTAGTTATGGCTATCTCTATTCCTTGGTAGCATTAGATTCAAATTCTGTTAATTTACATTTCAAATAGATGTTGTAATTATTTCAATTCAGTTTTGTAAAGATAAATCTAAATCTTAGACGCTCATGATTTATACTACCACTCTTTGGAAAATTCTTTGTATAAAAATCCAGTTATATTTTTATTATTTCTTTCAGTAATCTTATTTGAACTAGATGGTTGCTAATTGTATTACCTAGCGGGTTGAGTTAGGTGCCATCACGACTAGTTTGATTTTGGGTCTTCACAAGTTGGTATTAGAGCTCTAGGTACATAGGTTCTATGAGTCAGGAGCAAGTGTCTAGTACAGTCTTCCGGATCGGTATGATGACATCCATACCTATTTTTGAGAGGCTACAAGGCATTTAGGATATACTTCCCATCTTTATTTCCCTATCGTGCGGCATTGATTCAACTTGAAGCGTGACTCTTTGAATTCCTTCCATGCATTCGTATGTGCATGCGAGCTCTCGGTATCAGCTGTGCATTGACGACTTGTGATTCTATGGATGATGTACGGTATGTGACTTATGTGCTAATGATGGCCGGTTTGAAGGACTCGAGGCGGACGTAACAACTTCTAGTTTGAGACGGAGCAGGTGGGTTATCTCCTGCGGGGTGTCCTGAGATTATGTGATCCCTATGTTGTTTTTGTGGAGAGTTCTCCCTTACCAGTGAATTATATGTGTTGCAATTTGAGTTTGGACCGCTTGAGGAAGTTGGCTTGACTATTACAAGGATGAATGATAGATTTGCAGATAATTTGATGTATTATATGGCTTGTATTATACGAGCTTATGAAGGATTTAATTGAATCTCACTGTGGTAATATGGCAGGAATAGAGTATAGGTATTGTGAGTTATCGACTGTCTTGATCTATGGATTTTAGCTAAGTGAGGGTAGTCTGTTAACGATGATTGGATTGCATGGTTATGTGTTGTACTGGTTTAGGTTTAAGGCATACATGTGAATCGGTTATGACTTGCAGAGTCTGGTTTGGAGGATAACTTAAGCAAGGAAACTTCTGGATGCATGATGTATTACACTTTATGGGTATATGAAAATCGTGGAATGATTTGAGTTTGTTATTCATGACTGATGTAGTATGGATAGAGTATGGGTTCGCTCTGTTGTTTAGAGGTGTGGGTTACTTCTTTGTGTATTGTCGTGCTAATGGCGCACAAATTGTTCGGCCTGTTTGGGTGGTGCAATGGAGATTTGAGCAGAGTGGATGACTCCCGAGAATGTTCGAATGGGTTCAAGATTTACAAGTAGCAATTGAGAATTTTTCGGATTTGTATATGGCTAGAATTTGAGATTTACATTGGATGGTGTCGGTACTTGTGGTATTTTTATATCATTATGGATTATACATTTTAGTATCAGGAAGGTGAAGTTAACATCTTTAGGTTCACATAAGGTCTCATCAGAGTGGGTGCCTTGGTTGTGGTACTTTTGGGGTGCTTAAGAGGAAATACAGCAGCTTATGGGCCTTAGGACGGTGTGGTTTTATGCTAGGGTCTTATGTGGTGAGTTTTGGTTGAGGATCGTGGAATTATGGCGAGGTGAAGTATCAACTTGAAGGAAATTCATAAAAAATTTGGATGAAATAGGACAATTTGGTAGTAGGTTGGATCAACATGATAATGGATAGAATATGTTCTTTGGGTACTTATGATGTGGTAAGTCTCTACAGGTGTTTTGTGGCAATATTCTTGAGTTTTGGCAACCTGCGTGGCTTGGTTGAGTTAGAGAGGTTTAGTTCTGATGGCTTGGTTACGTGTTAATGGGTTTTGAAGAGTTCTCGATAGGTTCCATCACAGTTTGAGATAGATATTTCCTAGCGACGTGAGGAGTATGTTATGTATTATGATTTTCTCCTAGATGGGATCAAATGGAAGGTTTCTGACTGATCGGGTATTTGTTCTGTTGGTGACTCAGAGTTGATTATGAGATCCTCTTACTTTTCATATGATGGCATGATTGATGCAATATGTTGTGTGGGATTAAGATTTACGTGTGCAAGGTCATGGTTCAGTTTTGGAAGGAAGGTCATGAATTCATAAGCAACATGGATGGTTTCAGATGACTAGGTGAATGATATTACTATTTGGTATTTCCTGAGAAGAGTGTACATTTCAGAAGGCACACTGTATTTTGGTTTACGAATGCTTCATTAGTATTGCGGTACTCGCTTGGTTGATCTATTGCTGATAAGTAGTTTTTTGCTATGTGGCACGGAAGAATCATTGAAGTAATCCTCGTGGGATGATCGTATATGAGAGATGTGTTAGACATTCAGGCGGTGTAGCTGGGATCAAATATGGTGATTCGTGTGTTCTATGGATTTGGGGGCTGTGAATTCTCAGAAGTAGATTATTTCATGACTGTGGACTGTTAAGATATGGCTAAAGCTAGCCAGATGATGGCATGTGTAATGGGGAGGTCATGATGGACTTTAGGAGGATTGTCTATCTATTTGTGGGTGACCAGAGTTGATCTAGGGCCCATTGGTAGGCCTAATGAGGATGTATACTCTACACCAGGTTGGATTGGTTGATTCTGCACTACTGTTGTTGAGGGATGTATTATTCAGTTAGAGTCGAGCTTATTCATGTTCAGAGATGCTCTACGAATTATCCTTCTATGCTATGAGGGGCTATGATCTATTGGTTATAGGCACACGTGATGCATGTCTATTTGGGCATGGAGGTATTTGAATGAGATCGGTATTAGGTTGTAGAATAATTGATTGCGCATTGGTTATGCTCTTTCTGGATTTTGGTATTGTGTTATTTGCTTCTCCGTGATTATGTTCATGCACCTTGGGTACTTGATGTTGAATTACGTGTGGTTGTTGATTTATGTCATGGTAGTTGAGGTATTTTCTACGGACTAGTGTTTCGATGGGGTCACACATTGCAGTGGAATTATGTTGAGGTAAAATCCTTTGTGTTAGATTCATAGGTACGATCCTTTGTGTTAGATTCATGTGTATTAGTTATAATATGTAGGATGGATTCGTAGCACTCCAGTTGTGGTGTTGGTGCTTGTTGAGTTTGCAGGACGGTTCTCACATTTTAGTCATTTTCATTTTGCTTGAGTGCATTTGAATTATTGCGTATTGGTGCACGAATTGCACGGTTTGTGGCTCTGGGTAATATTGGTGTGGCATGTTAGTAGAGTAGCTTGTATTTGATAAGATGAGGTCATCAGACCTAGAATGGATGCTATCAGATTTGCTTATGGCATGTTTGGAAGAATAATATCGGAAGTCGGCTTAGGAATTAGCTTTGGTTCCTGTCGGATGAGAGAGAGCTCCATGACTTGTTGTTCTGATGAGTGGTTAAGAGTTTCTGTGTGTTTCTTTCATCATTGACAGTGTACAAAGGGTCAGAACAAGTAGTTGATATGAGGTTTGTTAATGGTGTCGAGTTGGTTATCGAGCAACCATTACGGTCGGAAGTTATTGCTATGAGTATTTGAGTTATGGGGTATATCAAGTGATTGTGTCTTGGATTATGGTAGTGGCTTGATGGAGCATGTTCAGACTTATACAGTGTGTAGATGTGAGGTTCGGGTCTTGTAAGAAATTTCGGACGATAGAAATTGGACTATGTGGTTTACGGGCGAAGGTTGATGTAATGATCTTCAATTATGTTGAGTTATCGGGCTTATATGGAATAGGGTGATGTGGGATCACCCCCGGGTATGTGAATGGTAAGGTTTCACGGCGATTTGATGGCTTTGGAATGACTCTTTGCATGTTCAAGGACAAACGTATGTTTAAGTGGGTGAGAATGTAACGACCCGACCGGTCGTTTTGAGCATTTGCACTTTGCTCAGTTCTTTGAGGGAAAGAGTAGATCCGTCAGATGTATTACGACTTGTGTGTATCGGTGGTTTTTAGTTTTTCAAGTAATTCAAAATTGAATTGGAAGAATGAATTTCATGATTGAAGCTTTAAAGTTGGAAGAGTTGACCAAGCTTGACTTTTTTAGGATTGATCTCATATTGGAGTTTTGATGGTTCTGTTTGGTCCGGATGGTGATTTTGGACTCGGGTGTATGCCCGACTTCGTATTTGGATATTTCTAGAAAGGTTCTGCGCTAATTGGCAAAAGTTGGAAATTTGAAGGTTTGGAAAGTTCATAAGTTTGACCGAGAGTTGACTTTGATGATATCAGGTTCGGATTGTGGTTCCGGGAATTGGAATTGCTTTGTTATGTCATTTGGAACTTGTGCGCAAAATTTGAGTGAATTCCGAGTTGATTTGATATGCTTTGGCGCGAGTTTTGTTAATTGAAAGTTCAAAGTTTATTTAAGTTTTATTCGAGGTGGGATTTTTCTTTTTGATATTGTTATGCGTGATTTGAGGCCTCGAGCAGGTCCATGTCATGTTACGAGACTTATGGGAATGTTCATACATGGTCCCGAGGAGCTCGGGCGTTTTCTGGATCGAATTCGGATCATTTTCCTTCATTTTGGCATTGCTGGTTCTGTTGAGCATCTGGTTTCCTTATTCCGATCGCGTAGAGTTAATCGTGATCACATAGAGTTGTTTGAAGATTTCAACAAATTGTCAACAGCATTCGCGAGTCGTCTGACGCGTTCGTGTATGTTGCTGCAGTTTGAGCAACGCATTCGCATAAGTTTGCACGCCTTCGCATAGTGATTTTTGACTGAGCTGGGCTGAGGTTGCTTCTCTTCATGTTCACAATCTTGTTTCATCGATCGCATGGCTTGTGATCTTTGTGTACCGTGTTCACATGGCTTTATACGCGATCACATAGTGTATTTCTAGGGCAATACATTTTCCTTCTTTGCGATCGCGAGAGTGTTTCTGTGATCGCGATACATTAATTCACCCAGTGATTATAAAGTACTCTATTTTGGAGGTTTATACTATTTTAGCATATATGGAGCTATAGAGCTCGGATTGAAACAATTTTTGAGGTGATTTTCATCACGTGAATTGGGTAAGTGTCCTCTACTTAGTTTTGGTTATATTTCGTGAATCTATTCTCGTTTTTGGCATTTGGTTGATGATTTCAAAAGAGAAATTTGAGGGTTTTTGACTAAAGTTTCAAAGAGGGTGTTTTTGAGTTGTGAACATCAATTCGGAGTCGTTTTGGGTGAAACCAGTTTGGTTGGACTCATAATTTAATGGGTTGTCGGATTTCGTGAGTTTTGTTGGGTTCTGAGGTGCTGGCCTAGGCTTGACTTTTGGATTGATATTGGATTTTTTATTAAAGATTCGATCTTTGTGGATTGTGTTTGTTTCCTTTGGCATTAATTGATGTATTTGAGATGCTTTTGGCTAGTTTCGAGCCATTCAGAGGTTGGTACGCGCGAGATGGCATTTTGGAGCATCGTTTGGCTTGCTCATTATTGGATCTAGCTTGTTACACTTCTAAATTTGGTACTGAGTGTATGAAACCCCGAATTACATGTTATGTGATTGATGTTGAGGTGACGCGCATGTTTGGTGACGGGCGTGTGGGCGTGTACCATCATAACTATTATTGAGTCGATTCCATTCAACTGTGTAGCTATCTTATATGAACAATTTTACTGTACTCTATGTGTTAGAATACTTGAGCTACGATTTAGGCTTGAAATCATGTTTGGGCTATATGCTTGTACTAGTGGGACCCACAATAGTCGTTGCTTGATGCTGAGTTATTTGTTTAATTGAAATTATGTACTTAGTCGCATTCATTATTTCATATCATATCTTAGTTTCTGTTATTGTATTTGTCACATATCATATCATTAATTAGGGGTACTTAGTATGAGCGTGTGAGCCCATGAGACTGGAGATATTGGTGACTGAGTTGGCGCCTGAGTGTCGTTCTGTGAGATATATATATATATATATATATATATATATATATATATATATATATATATATATATATATATATATGTGTGTGTGTGTGTGTGTGTGTGTGTGTGTGTGGATTGGGTTGCATGCCGCTACGAGCCTTCTGGCTATATATATGTGGATTGTGTTGCACGCCACAACAAGCCTTATGGCTTTATATATGGATCAGGTTGCATGCCGTAATGAGCCTTATGACTATATATATGTGGATGGGATTGTACGCCGCAACAAGCCTTATGGCTATATATATGTGGACTGAGTTGCACACCGCAACGAGCCTATGGCTATATATATGTGGATCGAATTGCATGCCTCAACGAGCCTTATGCCTATATATGTGGATCGGGTTGCACGCCGCAACGAGCCTTGTGGCTATATATATGTGGATCGGGTTGCACGCCGCAACAAGCCTTATGTCTATATATATATGTGTGTGTGTGTTTGTGGATCGGGCTATACGCAACAACAAGTATTGTATAGTGCTGAGTGACTGAGTGGCCTGAGTATTGAGTATGGGGAGAAAGAATACGAGGTAGCGAGATTGAGTACTCTGAGAGTGTGAGTATATGAGTTCAACATTGAGATGCATTTCATTTGACATGCGTACTTGAGATACATTTATAGAGATGCATTTCCTTCTACTACCTGGTTTTTGTGGCGCTCATGATTTCGCCTGTATATCGACATGTAGGCATAGAGATGTATTTTCCTCATGCTATCTGAAAATGAAACATCTTATTTATAAATGGAAGGTTTTCGAAAAAATCACAATTTTAAAACTTACTCATATGCTTTTGGTATTTTTCGATGAAAGATTGGGGATCTATTGTTATACTTGCAAAGCATACCTATTTTTATAACTATGAACTAGCTGAGTTCTTTCGTGTACCATCTTTATTATATTGTTATGAACTATTAATGGTTATTGGAGTTGGATTCTTACCCTTGTCCCAGCTCGCCAGTACTTTCAACCTAAGGTTAGGTTTGTTACTTATTCAGTACATGGAGTCAGTTGTACTCATACTGCGTGGAAATGTCGGATGCTGATGTTGCTGCATACGCAGGGAGATGGATTGGAAGACGTACCTACATTCCAATTATGGCTATCACTATTCCTTGGTAGCATTAGATTCGTATTCTTTTCATTTACATTTCAAACAGATGTTGTAATTATTTCAATTTAGTTTTGTAAAGAAATCTAAATCGTAGTTACTTATGATTTGTACTACCAGTTTTTGGGAAATTCGTTGTATAAAAATCCAGTTATATTTTTATTATTTCTTTCAGTAAATCTCATTTGAACTAGATGATTTCTAACTGGCTTACCTAGCAGGTCGGGTTAGGTGCTATCACGACTAGTTGGATTTTGGGTCGTGACAGCCTTAATGTTCATCAATTACTTCGATAAATCCTTTACCATGTATTTTTTCCTTTGTTGGAACTTTTTTCTATCATCTTCTCCTGTTTTTTCCTTTTCAGCTCGTTCTTTCCTCCACTCAATTTCCCACATTGGGAAGTCCTTGACCATGTGATCTAGCTTGCTGCACTTCTAGCACCCATCATAATTACTCTTGTCAATCTGCTTAGGTTTACCACTGGTCTCTCTGTTAGATGCATTTTTGGAGTTCTTCATGAACCTCTTGAACTTAGCAAACATTGATAGGTCAAGATCATCACTGTCATATTCATCTTCATCATACACTTTAACGACCAAGACCTTATCCCTCTTTGGTTTTTCCTTATGCAGTTCTATCTTTTTCTCATTTCATGAGTCATTAAGTTTCCATCCAACTCATCAAATGAGATCTTGTCCAGCTCCTTGCCTCCCTAGATAGTTGTAATTTTGGATTCCCATGAAGCTGGAAGGATCCTTAGAACGTTGCTAACCAACTCTTCTGAGGTAAACACCTTTCCAAGTAATTTCAGTTCATTTGTTATTATGGTAAACCTATCATCTCCTGGATGGGCTTGGACTCCTTCATGGAGAAAAGCTCATAGTTTCTCATAAGCTGTTCTATCCTTGATCTCTTCACTTGGTTTGTTCCTTCATGATTATTTTGGAGTTCATCACATATCTCTTTTGCATTAGAGCAAGAAGATATTCTATTGTACTTATCAGGACCAAGTCAACCGATAAGAATTTTCCTAGAGTTTGCATTCTTCACCATCATTTTGAAATCTAGTACCACAAATTCAGAGAGGTCCTTAGGAACTGTTTCATTTTGTGCATTTTGTTTACTAGGAGTGAATGGACCTTGGTTCACTATGGTCCATAGTTCATAGTCTTCAACTTTCAGGAAGCCTTTCATTATTGCTTTCCACCAACTGTAATATTCTCAAATTAATAGGGGTGGTTTGGTAGTTGAGTATCCTTTAATAATTCCAGGTGGATCACTTATTTTGCTTCCAAGATCTCTCTAGGTGTTAGCCGTGTGTGTGAGATAATGTTACACCCGTAATATTACCTCGATATTATGCTTCGCTGTATTAAATTACGACGATGTTGTACAATGTAGTATTGTACGTTGAATTTGTCGTAAGGTAATTGACATCAATCCAAGGAAAAGTTTATTGGAGATTATAAGGATTATGGCATTTCAAACATGTAATGAGTAAATTCGTAAAGGTCAGAGGGGAAAAAGTCAAAGAAAATGAATTTTTCGTCCAAGTTTGGCATGTTGGGATAAAATACAGGCCGAGCATTAATACCCTAGATTTATGGACTAGAACCATACAAGGTACCATATGACAACGATAGTATGATGTATAAGGTGTATTAAATATTAGTAGTATTTTAAGTAAATTGGGATAATTTTTAATTATGCGGGTAATTGGTTAATTACCGGGTAACGGGATATTACCTAATTAACAAATAAGTTGGATAAAGATTTATAATTCCCACCCCCAATATGTAACAACAAGCCCTTACTAAGAAAATGACTCTTAGTGATTTTATATTAAGTGACATCTTAATGCTTTAGTTACAAGACACCTCCTACTTTAAAACTTTTAAAACAAACCTTGCAAATTTCATTTCCAAAGTTTCAATACCAAGACAAAAACGTTAGTCATTCTTAAAACTCTTTCAAATTTCATTCTCAAAGACTGTTTACCTAGAAAATGGTAATTATAATTAGATTTGATTTTGTGGTTCTAAAAATATGTGATCTATTTTTATGCTAGTTGTTAGGCAGTTGATGCTAAATGAAGGACCAGAAAATAAGGGAGGAGCTTGTAGATAATGTAATAACCAAACCGAATGATTCAGGGCCTCGAGCTGACGTACACGGGGCCTCGAGGTCGAGTCGGATGCCTTGCTAAAGGCAGTCGATGAAGGGTTAACAGTTATGATAAATTCAATGGCGGCTCTTTATGGCCAATAATAAGCAATAAATGAAGAACAACAAATAGAACACAATAAATGTAAATAGCGGAGTCAAGAGAGTTTGTTAAAAAGCATAGAGAATGTTCTCGCATTTTCAATATTGCATATCAGATCCCCTGAAAATGACAAAGGGACCCTTTTATATATGAGGGGAAAATCCCTATATGACACATGTGTGATTATTACATAAAGTAGTTGGTACAACCACTCAATCAGCCTGGTGCAGCCTGTCACTATTTGTGCAGGCATTGTTAGGAAGCACTGTTCATAGGGAACTTCCTGCTTACTCGCGATGAGCACCGGTTCGTTTTGCCCCGATACCGGGCATGACAGATCCCCAAAGGCATCGGACCCCTGGCTTTTCTTCGAGATATTCTATATGAGGTTACGTAATACCTTGTCGACCGTAAAATTGGTTTTCCCCGATTTTAGCTGTATACAATGACATTAAAACCAGATCCTACATCTTTCATTAAGCAACATGATTCCTACAAGTTTCAATGATTCCAACAAGATTTAGCAACGTAAATTTTTGCGATTCTAAGGGAGTATGGTGTAACCTTTTCCAAGAACATCATACAGATTTTTACCAACTCCAGGTTTGTTAAGGCTAAGCCCTTATTTTATTTTGCATGATCTCTTCATTACACAAGTTTTATAATGAGGCATAAAGAACAATTCATATCCCGAAATTTACGTATATATTGCTAGTCTCGCAAGTTACATATATTTTCCTAGTTTTGTATGTTACAATATTCTCTTTATCGAAACTTCATATTCAATTGAGTATTTTATTCTTCCAGTAAAGAGAGCAGAGAGTTTATATATACAGTATTAAAGTATTTTCATTACCATCGAGCTATAATTGATGGGCATGCCCGTATTAGGCAACTTATGATCAGATGGTAATTTATATATTGATCTTATTGTGTCCAAGCGCCTATGAGCGAGCCCCATTGGTCGAGATACTGAGCCTAGTATGGTCGAGTGCCTATGAGCAAGCCTACTACGATAGAGCAGTTTTATATATACATATATATATATATATATATATATATATATATATATATATATATATATATATATATATATATATATATATCAAGCCTTGTAGGGCTAGGCAATTATTTTACTTAATATACTGAGAGAGTTGAGTCAGTATCAACATGCATGCATATCTTCAGATTATCTTTGACTTCCACCTACTTGCAGTTACTATAGTATCAGTTCAGTTTCAGCTTACAGTATATTGCCCTACATACTCGGTATATTATTTTGTACTGATATCCTTTTTCTGGGGGCGCTGAATTTATGTCTGAGTTTAGCTTGATCGGTAAACTCCATGCTCTTCGGAGTTGCCGGGTCTAGAGCTTTATGTACATCTTGTGTATATATGTGTATATGTTATGAGTAGGTAGTGGCCCTATTCTGATCACAGTATATCCATCAGTAGAGGCTTGTAGACATATTCTATCAGTTAGTTCAGTATGATAGGTTTGTAGGCCCTGTACGTATATTTTGTTGGCTTGTCAGTTGTAGTAATTATGACGGCCTTTCTGGCCTTGCCGACCAAGCTATATCTTGACATTTAGTTAGTGTTAGTCTCTATGTAGTTTTATATTTTGCATCACACATTATCTTGTAATGTGGCCCTTGGCCAAAGTATGACATTACATATCAGAGTCTCTTAGTAACAAGTGGTATTCATTAATAGGTGAGGCACTGTGTGCCGGTCTCGCCTTCGGGCTCGGGCGTGACAATAGTGGTATTAGAGTAGTTCCTTTTTAGGGAGTCTACAAATCGTGTCTAGTAGAGACTTGTTTATGGGTGTGTTGTGCACCACACTTATAAACAGGAGGCTGCAATGCATTTAGGACTGTCACTCTTTCTTCTTACTCTAGATTGTGTGTTAGAGATCACTTATAAGAATTCAAATCCCGAACTTCTATTTTATTCGTAATAAGACGATGCCTACATTCATAAAGACGATCGATAAGAGATATAGATGTGGAAGTGTTGAGTTAGAGGAACTCGATTTTGAATCTTGCTTATGATGAGTAAATGAGAGGTCTTCAGCAGATCATGCGTGTACTAAAGGTGTACGGTTCTCGATAAGGAGCTTTTAGGAAAGAATACTTATCCATTCTTACAGTAAAAAGGAATAACGCAATCGGAAGTTAGACACAAGTTGCATTAAGTAAAAGAAGCAAGGTGAAGAAGGATATGAGGTACCCATTTAATAAAGATTATCATTATTTACCATTCAGGAAGGGAGATATAAGCATTTTGAATTACCTTCAACAGTAATAGATGTACGTACAATAGAAAACACCTATCTCAGTCATGCTCTATGGGAGCTAACGAATATGCTTTAAGAGAAAGATAGGATAATAGGATCCGGCTACGGTTAAAATAACCCAACATAATGAATGGATGGTTTGCATTAGTTGACATTTTCGAAGGATATTACAAAGGTGCTAATGGATCTCTTTGTGAGATACTTAGATAGTGCACTCTAAAATAGTATAGCTAGATATACGAACTACAAAGACGTGCACTGGAATCATTGAAGTGGAAAATATTACCTTAGTGTGGCTCCCGTCCCTAGTAGAGAAAAAGTGTTTGGAAATTCGAAGAGCCAATAGATGGAGCAAGGGTAGCTAAAAGCAAAGGAATGTTTTGTTCGAATTTTCAGAATAAAGTGGTAGATAGATACATTAGCAGGGAAGTACGAAGAGGGATATTGAAGTATTATGAGTGAGATGTGATACATGGATATCAATGGTAGATCAAAAAGATGATTGTATTACCGAATCCATAGTCAGGTAAAGGAAGAGATGAGAGGTGATAGGCCTTAAGACAACAAAAGAGTATAGGCCATCAAGTCATATCCTCATTTCAAGAAATAAGTCTGTGACTCTAACATGATAGCCAGAAGCAAAAGTTAGACCCCAAAGTAATAGAAATCAGTATGGACTGGTGAATAGGATAAACTAAACATGAATTAGGAACTAAGCGATTTGATGATAGTCAGCATCGTGAGAATTTCATATTGCATTCTGGCAATAATAGAATGGACAACAGAAGAAGATCCATGATGAATTCAGAGAATGGTCATTCAGGGAGACGGTTACCTAAAGCAAGCAATATGAGCAAAGTTAAACTTAACGGATTGTATATGCCAGTTACACTAAGTGTCACCATCGTGAGTGAGGAATTTTGAAATCCTTGGTACAGAAGGATTAGCGCAAGGAGAGTAAGGGTCATTGATAATGTGAAAGGACGCCAAAGATGAAGAGGAAAAACATCTATAGGCAGGTCGTCGTAGCTCCAATTCTTAGTACTCCCCTAAAGAGTGAAATATGAAATGAAGTGGCATTAAGCCAGAATTAAGTGATTCTAGTAATTATGGAATGGTAAAGGAAGAATGCAAAAAAAAGAAAAAAAATAAAAAAGGGATGAGATTGCAATTATCCAAAGACTACATATATGCTATGATTCCAGAACATTACGCAAACACGACGTTAAGGAGAGGAAGTAAGGGTTCCTGCCCAAAATGTTATTGATAGATAAGGAGCCAGTGCGAGATGTAAGTTAAGACAAAGGAAATAATCCAAGAAAAATTACATGGAATATTGATATGAGAGTGTGCCAACAAGTGGTAAGTAGTTGATTCAGGAAGAGCCTAGTTATGGATAGATAAGAGGATACAGACAAATTAATAGATCGTGCAAGATAAACAGAGTGAACCCCAACAGGGGGAATTCAGCCTCTCAGTTGTGACATTATAATACTTGAGATATACTCATACGGGGAAGTTAAAAAGGTACCATATGAGTGCTACAGAAACAAAAGAGAGCACCACTGGGAAGACGGTCAAAAATATCAGTTCAGGAGCAACCCCACAAACACAAGGGCAAGGAGATAAGTAACTACGGATAAATATAGGCAAGGAAGGACATCAGTAGGTCTGTCGAGTATACAATGTAATAAGCTCACAACTTTACAAGAGTCCGAGAATCCTCATTAAATACTACAGTGAAAGACTAGCTGAGAAAGTAAAGAAGAAAGCTTTAACCTAAGCTCGGTGACCTAAGGAGGAAATGGTCTAATAATAATAGTCACACAACAACATTGTATGCACTCCAAAAAAAGTGGCACCTACCATGGCTAATGAGCGGGGTAGTAAAACCAAAAGTAATAATTGAGACTGTATGAGTTGTACAAAATTTCGGCATGCGCGAGAACTGAGCTAAGCTAAGTATGCACATAACAAGGGGGCAAAAAGACTATGAAAAGCAATTGCTTACGTTTAAAGAAAGTTGAAATGGAATGAAATAAATTATTCGATTCATGATCCAAGTTAGTTATGTTATGAACGCACTTAAGAGTTTGGAGTTTTATACATGAAGCATATACAGCCGTAGAAGATTTTGGCATAAGTAAAAAGAAATAATCGATCATAGGTCATAGACGAAGGATTGAATTACTAAAGGATTGTATCATGGATATTCCTCGTCGCCCATGAAAGGCTAGACATAATAACTAATACCATAAATCGTAGATCGGGAGGTAGCTTAAGCCTACATAAAGGCTAAGATGAATATGGAGGAAACTAAAGAGTTACATTAACAAAGTAAATAAGGTATCTGATTATTGGACCTAGAAAATTATAGAAATCGTGATTAAGAACATTGTAGTATGACGACCCGGCCAGTCGTCACATGAGTTACCGCTCCATTTTCCCCTATTTTAGCTTGTTTATGCTTCGTTATCCGTGTTTTATATGATCGGGTTGATTAGTTCCAGTTCGGAGAGGATTTGGTAAGAAATGAGACACTTAGTCTCTTTTAAGAAGGCTTAAGTTGAAAAAGTCAACCGGATGTTGACTTATGTGTTAGAAGGCTCAGAAGTGAGTTCTGATGGTTCAGTAAGCTTTGGGAGGTGATTTGTGACTTAGGAGCGCGATCGGAATGGGTTTTGGAGTTGTAGAGAAGATTTAGGCTTAAATTGACGAAGTTGATATTTTGGCGGTTCCGGTTGATAGGCGAGATTTTGATATTGGGGTCAGAATGGAATTCCGAGAGTGACAGTAGCTTCGTTGTATCATTTAGGATGTGTGTGCAAAAGTTTAGGTCATTCGGACGAGATTTGATAGACTTTTTGATCGAAAGCATAATTTAAGAGTTCTTGGAGTTCTTAGGCTTGAATCCTATGTTAAATTGGTGATTGATGTTGTTGTGAGCGTTCCGAAGTTTTGAACAAATTTGAATGATGTCATAGGATGTGTTGCTACAATTGGTTTTAAGTTCTGGGAGTTCCGGGTAGGTTCCGGGATGTTTAAGGCCAAAAATCATAGCTATAGTAGGTCTAGAAGGGTTGCAGGCCTCGGAACTCACCCGCGCGGTCCGCACAAAAAGAAGTGCGGCCGCGGTAGGTGTTGTGCGAACCGCACAAAATGGTGTGCGTCCGCGGTGAAGAACATTCCGCTGGTCCTACTTCGGAAGCTCATATCTTTTGATCTACAAGGAATTTTTAGATGAGTCAAAAACAAAAGTTATAGATCTTCGTGTCTAGTTTCCAGAAAGGTAAAGATAACGTAATTTGGACATATGTA
This sequence comes from Nicotiana sylvestris, assembly GCF_000393655.2. Classification (NCBI taxonomy): domain Eukaryota; kingdom Viridiplantae; phylum Streptophyta; class Magnoliopsida; order Solanales; family Solanaceae; genus Nicotiana; species Nicotiana sylvestris. The sequence goes on from NC_091068.1 coordinate 151,442,343, forward strand.
GCGAAAGTGATGTCCAAAATACTAAAGCCTATCACTGCAGAGGAAAGCTTGTGCGGCCGCGGTCGTTTTTGTACGGACGCTGTCGATTTTGTGCAGCACGCGGAGGTAAAAATCTGTGGGGTACTCTATAAATACGAGATTTTGGGTTTATTTGATATTTTGACCTAGAGATATCAGATTTTGGCGATTTTTTGAAGGTTTTTCAAGAAATTCATCGGGGTAAGTGATTCTAACTCAGATTTAGCTAGAGTACATGAATCTATCATTGAATTCATCATTTAATTCGCGATTTGGAATGGAATTTGGGAAGAAAATTGTGAAATCTTTCAAAAATATAAAATGATGATTTGAAGGACCAAATGATATCGGAATTGGATAATTTTTGTATGGATAGACTCGTTTGAGTATAAGGATTCTAGTTTTGTGAAATTTGTCAAATTCTGAGATGTGGGCCCGGGGTCGGGTTTGACCAATTTCTGGAATTTTGTGATAATTTGATTGTTTTCGCTTGGTCTTTGTTCCCTTAGCATATTGTGACGTATTCATTCTAATTTTGGATAGATTCGACGCACGTGGAGGCCAATTCGAGGGGCAAAGGCATCGCGAGCTAGAGAATTAGCCGGTTCGAGGTGAGTAATGGTTGTAAATGGTGTCTTGAGGGTTTGAAACCCTCGATTGCACATCGTAGTGCTATATTGGGGTGAGACACACGCTGGGTGATGAGCGTGGGGTCTTTTACTACTGGGGATTGTGACTTTGTCTGTCCCGATTGATGATACGTATACTGAAACTTATTTGTTATCGTCATGATTTGGGTTGATTGCCATATTTGGGCTTCGTGGCAAATATTCGAACCCTCCAGGGATTTTTATCACTAATTCCTCACTATTTGACTTATTACTTGAACTCAGTCCTGTTGATATTTACTATTTTACAAACTCAGCCACTTTTATTCGTATTTGAACTTAAATGATATTTCTAAATGATGTTTTGGGCTGAGAATTACTGTTTTACTAATGCCCGAGGGTCTTGTGATGATTTTCGGATTGAGTGAGGCCGAGGGCCATATGTGAGGATATTCTGAGTGATATGAGGTCGAGGGCCTGAGATACTTTTTATTGCCACGAGATGGCTTAATATTGCGCTTGGGCCGGAAGGGGTCCCTCCGGAGTCTGCTCCCCCATAGTAAGGGCGGGTACCCATCATGATTTGAGAGTGAGCCCGAAGGGCTGATACTGTTCTGAGTGATTGTTACTGTGCCCGAGGGACAGATTTCTACTTGTTATTCACCTGCTAAATTACCTGCTTTACTTGGTTTAAAGGAACTTCATTTGATTTCTTCATGGATTTACTGCCTTAAGTGATTTTACTGCTTGATATAGAATTTCTTTGTGCCTTTATGTGTTTTCTTGCTTTCAGCCATTATTTATGATTATTACTCACTGAGTCGGAGTACTCATATTACTCCCTGCACCGTGTGTGCAGATTCATGCATCATAGAGTCCGCTCCTGAGTGCTGATCCTCCCAGTCCAGGCAGTGTTTTCGGAGACTACGAGGTAGTTGTTGGCGTCTGCAGCCCCCGTGCCTCCCTTATCCTACTATTTTCATGTTCTTAAACTTCTGTAACGGATTTCGTATCTAGTAGACTAGTTTCCGAAACTATTAGTTGCTCATGACTTGTGACACACCGGTTTGGGCTGTGTCGGGATGGTTTCTACTGTTGTTATCGTTAATTTCACAAATTATGGTTATTATATCGTGTTTTCGAACTACTTATGGTATTTAACTGTTTAAAAGAGGCGGTCTGTTTTGGTCTGGTTGGCCTTGTCTTTACGAGAGGCGCCATCACGACCGGGTTCAGGGAATTGGGTCATGACAAGTTGGTATTAGAGCTTAGGTTACTTAGGTCTCACGAGTCATGAGTAGGTTTAGTAGAGTCTCGCGGATCGGTATGGATACATTTGTATTTATCCTCGAGAGGCTGCAAAACCTTTAGAAAAAACTTCATATTCTTGAAATTCTTGTCGTGCGAACTTGTTGGTCCAAGTACTAAACTTCTATTATTCCATTCTCTCACAGATGGTGAGGACGCGAGCTACCGGAAGAGGTGGACGACCACCAGTGCCACCAGCTGATACCACTAGAGGCCGTGGACGCAGTTGTGGTCGCGATAGAGGCAGAGCAGTGAGGGAAGCACATGTAGATCCACCAGCTGCCTTAGCTCCGGATCAGGCTCCAGCTATGAGTGATCCAGCAACACTAGTTCAGGCACCAGCTGTGCCCATCGTGATTCCGGGTCTTCAGGAGGCCTTGGTACAAATCTTATCAGTTTGCACTGGCCTGGCTCAGGCAGTTTCAGCCACTACAGTAGCAACTACTTCACAGGCAGGGGGAGGCAATCAGACCACTGCTGCTCGCATACCTGAGCAGGTAGTACAGGGACTTCAGACGTCAGGGCACCTCCAGCCCAGCCGATTGCACCAACTCAGGAGTTTTTTGTGCCAGTTATGTCTGATGATGAGCAACATCGTCTTTAGAGGTTTGGTAGACTCCACCCTCCGACATTTAGCGGAGCAGAGGGCGAGGATGCCCAGGGTTTCTTGGATAAGTGCCAGCGGATGCTCCGTACAACAGGGATTCTTGAGTCTAGTGGTGTGGCATTTACTACCTTTCAGTTTTCTAGGGCTGCCTTCACTTGGTGCGAGGCGTTTGAGAGGCGTAGGCCGGTTGGAGCAGCGCCCCTTACTTGGCATAAGTTCTCCATTCTCTTCCTGGAGAAGTATGTTCCGTAGTCTCATAGAAAATAGTTGCGTAGACAGTTTGAGTGGTTGAAACAGGGGGATATGACTGTGTCACAGTATGAGTCGTGGTTTTCTGAGTTGGCTCATCATGCCGTCTGGATGGTTCCGATAGATCGTGAGAGGATCAGGAGATTTGTTGATGGCCTTAACTACCATCTTCGTATTCTGATGACTAGAGAGAAAGTGTTGGGTGTTATGTCCGAGGAGGTGGTTGATATCGCTCGCAATATTGAGACGGTTCGCCGTCATGATCGGGAGGAGATGGAGGCCAAGAGGCCTCGAGGATCTGGCAGTTATAGTGGTGCTCCTTCGAGGGGCCAGTTCCAGCATGGTAGAGGTCGTTCTTTCAGGCCTGCTCAGTTAGCCCACCAAGGTTATCGTGGGGCATCTTCGGGTCATGGTTATCATGGTACTCAGCAGGGCCAGTCATCACTTAGTGCCCTCCCAGCTTAGAGTTCATCTCGTGCCCCGTTAGCTCAAGGTTCTTCTATGCCGAGTGCGTTAGCTAGTCACTCCGGTGCGAGGGGTTCCCTTCAGTCCCCTTCTCCAGTACCTGGGATTTGTTTTGAGTATGGAGAGTTTGGGCATGTGTGGAGGCAATGTCCTCGTCGTGTTGCTAGTTCATCCCAGCAGAGGGGTCAGCCCTTGACTTCTGCTCCAGTTACTTAACCACCCGCCTAACCAGGCGAGGGGTGGAGGTCAGGCAGCCAGGGGTCACCCTAGATGGGGAGGTCGATCAGGGGGCGGTCAGGCCCATTTTTATGCACTTCTAGGCAGGCCAGATGCCATTGCTTCAGACGCTGTCATTATAGGTATTGATTCAGTGTATCACAGAGATGCCTCTGTATTATTTGATCCCGGTTACATCTTTTCTTATGTGTCATCATATTTTGCTCATTATTTGGGTACACCCCGTGAGTTTCTTGCTTTACATGTTCATGTATCTACCCTGGTGGGCGATACTGTTGTTGTAGATCGTGTATATCGGTCATGTGTGGTGACTATTGGGGGTCTGGAGACTCTAGTGGATCTATTACTATTGAGCATTGTGGATTTCGATGTCATTTTGAGCATGGATTGGTTATCTCTGTGTCATACTATTCTAGACTGTCATGCTAAGACCGTCACTTTGGCTATGCCGGGTGTACCGCGGATCGAGTGGCGTGGTGTGACTGATTATGTTCCTAGTAGAGTGATCTCTTTCTTGAAGGCCCAGCGTATGGTTGGGAAATGTTGACTTTCATATCTAGCGTTTGTGAGGCATGTTGGAGCTGAGACTCCTAGTATTGATTCTGTCCCAGTTGTGAGGGATTTTCCCGATGTTTTTCCTATAGACCTGCCGGGCATGCCATCAGATAGGGATATTGATTTTGGTATTGACCTAGTGCTGGGCACTCAACTAATTTCTATTCCGCCGTATCGTATGGCACCAGCGGAGTTGAAAGAATTGAAGGAACAACTTTAGGAACTCCTAGATAATGGTTTCATTCGGCCTAGTGTGTCACCTTGGGGTGCGCCGATTTTGTTTGTGAAGAAGAAGGATGACATAATGAGAATGTGCATCGATTATAGGCAATTGAACAAGGTAACAATTAAGAACAAGTATCCATTGCCTCGCATTTATTTGACCAGCTTTAGGGAGCGAGAGTGTTCTCCAAGATTGATCTTCGTTCGGGCTATCACCAGTTGAAGATCAGGGAGTTAGATATTCTTAAGACTACTTTCAGGACCAGATATGGTCATTATAAGTTCTTTGTAATGTCTTTCGGGCTAACCAATGCCCTAGCAGCGTTCATACATTTGATGAACAGCGTGTTTCGGCCTTATCTTGATTCGTTTGTTATAGTATTCATTGATGATATCCTAGTGTACTCGCGTAGTCAGGAGGAGCACGTGGAGCATTTGCGAGTTGTATTGCAGAGATTTAGGGAGGAGAAGCTTTATGCAAAATTCTCCAAGTGTGAGTTTTGGCTCAGTTTAGTGGCTTTCTTGGGGCACATGGTGTCCATCGAGGGTATTCAGGTTGATCCAAATAAGATTGAGGCGGTTCAAAGTTGGCCTAAATCGTCCTCAGCCACAAAGATTCATAGCTTTCTTGGGTTGGCAGGCTATTATTGTCGATTTGTTCAGGGATTCTCATCTATCGCATCGCCCTTGACCAAATTGACTCAGAAGGGTGTTTCATTCCTGTGGTCGGACGAGTGTGAGGAGAGCTTTCAGAAGCTTAAGATAGTTTTGACCACAACTCCAGTATTGGTCTTGCCATCAGTTTTAGGTTCATATACCGTGTTTTGTGATGCTTCAAGAGTTGGGATTGGTTATGTATTGATGTAGGAGGGTAGAGTTATTGCGTATGCTTCTCGTCAGTTGAAGCCCCATGAGAAGAACTACCCCGTTCATGATTTGGAGTTGGCTACCATAGTTCATGCATTGAAAATTTGGAGGCATTACTTGTATGGCGTATCTTGTGAGGTGTTCACTGATAATCAAAGCCTTCAGTATTTGTTCAAACAAAAGGATCTTAATTTGAGGCAGTGGAGATGGTTGGAGTTGCTAAAGGATTATGATATCACTATATTGTACCATCCGGGAAAGGCCAATGTGGTGGCCGATGCTTTGAGCTAAAAGGCAGTGAGTATGGGCAGTTTGGAATATATTCTAGTTGGGGAGACACCCTTTGCAATTGATGTTCATGCCTTGGTCAATCAGTTCGTAAGGTTGGATATTTCGGAGCCTAGTCGGGTGTTGGCTTGCGTAGTTTCTTGGTCTTCCTTATTTAATCGCAATAAAGAGCGCCAGTATGATGAATCACATTTGCTTGTACTTAAGGACAGAGTTCAGCATGATGATGCCAGAGATGTGACCATCGGTGATGATAGGATGTTGAGGATGCAGGGCCGGATTTGTGTGCCCAATGTTGATGGGCTGAGAGAGTTGATTCTGGAAGAGGCCCCTAGCTCACGGTATTTTATTCATCCGGGTGCCGCGAAGATGTACCAGGATTTGAGGCGCACTATTAGTGGAGAAGAATGAACAAAGATATTGTGGGATTTGTAGCTCGGTGTCTCAATTGTCAGCAGGTGAAAAATGAGCATCAGAGACCGGGTGGCTTACTTCAGCAGATGGTTATTCCTGAGTGGAAGTGGGAGAGGATCACTATGGACTTTATTGTTGGACTTCCACGAACTTTGAAGAAGTTCGATGCTATTTGGGTGATTGTGGATCGGCTGACCAAGTCCGCGCACTTCATTCCTATCTGTACTACCTATTCTTTAGAGCGATTAGCAGAGTTATATATCCGAGAGATTGTTCGGCTACATGGTGTTCCAGTTTCTATCATTTCAGATTGGGGTACTCAGTTTACTTCCCAGTTTTGGAAGTCTGTTTAGCGAGAGTTGGGTACTCAGGTGGAGTGGAGCATAACTTTTCACCCTCAGACGGACGGGCAGTCCGAGCATACTATTCAGATATTGGAGGACATGTTGCGTGCTTGTGTTATAGATTTCGGAGGTTCATGGGATAAGTTTCCACCTCTTGCAGAGTTTGCTTACAACAACAACTACCAGTCGAGTATTCAGATGGCTCCATATGAGGCTTTGTATGGGAGGCGGTGTAGATCTCCAGTTGGTTGGGTTCAGCCCGGCAAGGCTAGGCTATTGGGGACAGATTTGGTTCAGGATGCCTTAGAGAAGGTGAAGGTGATTCAGGAGAGGCTTCGTACAGCGCAGTCATGACAAAAGCGTTATGCGGACCGGAAGGTTCGAAATGTGTCCTACATGGTTGGTGAGAAGGTCTTGCTGAAGGTTTCGCCTATGATGGATGTTATGAGATTTAGGAAGAAAGGAATGTTGAGTTCGCGGTTCATTGGGCCTTTTGAGGTGCTTCGGAGGATTGGGGAGGTGGCTTATGAGCTTGCTTTGCCACCCAGCCTATCGAGTGTGCATCCGGTATTTCATGTTTCTATGCTTTGAAAGTATATTGGGGATCCGTCTCATGTTTTGGACTTCAGCACGGTTCAATTGGATGATGATTTGACTTATGATGTGGAGCCAGTAGCAATTTTGGTTCGTCAGGTTCGAAAGTTGAGGTCAAAGGATATATATTTAGTGAAAGTGCAGTAAAGAGGTCGGCCCGTGGAGGAGGCTACCTGGGAGACCGAGCGGGAGATGCAGAGCAGATATCCTCACCTGTTTGAGGCTTCAGGTGTGTTTCTTGACTTGTTTGAGGATGAACATTTTTTTAAGTTGGGGAGGATGTGATGACCCGGCCAGTCGTCTCATGAGTTACCGCTCCGTTTTCCCCTATTTTAGCTTTACGCTTCGTAATCCGTATTTTATGTGATCGGGTTGATTAGTTCCAGTTCGGGCAGGATTTGATAAGAAATGAGACACTTAGTCTCTTTTAAATAGTCTTAAGTTGGATAAGTCAACCGGATGTTGACTTATGTGTTAGAAGGCTCGGAAGTGAGTTCTGATGGTTTAGTTAGCTTCGGGAGGTGATTTGTGACTTAGGAGCGCGATCGGAATGGGTTTTGGAGTTGTAGAGAAGATTTAGGCTTAAATTGGCGAAGTTGATATTTTGGCGGTTCCGGTTGATAGTTGAGATTTTGACATAGGGGTCAAAATGGAATTCTGAGAGTGACAATAGCTTCGTGGTGTCATTTGGGATGTGTGTGCAAAATTTTAGGTCATTCAGACAAGATTTGATAGACTTTTTGCTCGAAAGAATAATTTAAGAGTTCTTGGAGTTCTTAAGCTTGAATCCTATGCTAAATTGGTGGTTGATGTTGTTGTGAGCGTTTCGAAGTTTTGAACAAGCATGAACGATGTCATGATATGTGTTGGTACAATTAGTTTGAAGTTCCGGAAGTTCCGGGTAGGTTCTGGGATGTTTTAGGCCGAAAATCATAGTTGTAGCAGGTCCAGAAGTGTTGCAGGACTCAGAACTCACCCGCGCGGTCCACACAAAAAGAAGTGCGGCCGCGGTATGTGCTGTGCGGACCGCACAAAATGAAGTGCGGCCGCGGTAGGTGTTGTGCGGACCGCACAAAATGGTGTGCGGCCGCGGTAAAGAACATTTCGCTGGTTCTACTTCGGAAGCTCATATCTTTTTATCTACAAGGAATTTGAGATGATTTAAAAACGAAAGTTGTAGCCCTTAGTGTCTATTTTCCAGAAAGATAAAGATATTGCAATTTGGACATCTGTAGCGAAAGGTATGGGCAAAATACTAAAGCCTGTCACTGCAGAGGAAAACTTGTGTGGCCGCGGTCGTTTTTATGCGGATCGCGGTCGATTTTGTGCGGCCCGCGGAGGTGGAAATCTGTGGGGTACTCTATAAATATTAGGTTTTGGGTTTTATTTGATATTTTAACCTACAGAGCTCGGATTTTGGCGATTGTTTGAAGGTTTTTCAAGAAATTCATCGGGGTAAGTGATTCTAACTCAGATTTGGCTAGAGTACATGAATCTATCATTGAATTCATCATTTAATTGGTGATTTGGGATGGAATTTGGGAAGAAAATTGTGAAATCTCTCAAAAATATAAAATGATGATTTGAAGGACCAAATGGTATCGGAATTGGATAATTTTTGTATGGATAGACTCGTGAGAGTATAAGGATTCTAGTTTTGTGAATTTTGTCAAATTCCGAGATGTGGACTCGTGGGTCGGGTTTGACCAATTTCTGGAATTTTGTGATAATTCGATTGTTTTCGCTTGGGCTTTGTTCCCTTAGCATATTATGACGTATTCGTTCTGATTTTGGATAGATTTAACGCGCGTGGAGTCCAATTAGAGGGGCAAAGGCATCGCGAGCTAGAAAATTAGTTGGTTTGAGGTGAGTAATGGTTGTAAATGATGTCCTGAGGGTTTGAAACCCCGGATTGCACATCGTAGTGCTGTATTGAGATGAGACACGCGATGGGTGATAAGCGTGGGGTTTTTACTACTGGAGATTGTGACTTGGTCCATACCGATGGATGATTTTACCACGTATACTGAAACTTATTTGTTATCGTCATGATTTGGGTTGATTGCCATATTTGGGCTTCGTGCCAACAATTTGAACCCTCCGGGGATTTTTATCACTAATTCCTCACTGTTTGACTTATTACTTGAAGTCAGTCCTGTTGATATTTACTATTTTACAAACTCAGCCACTTTATTCGTTTTTGAACTTAAATGATATTTCTAAATGATGTTTTGGGCTGAGAACTAATGTTTTACTAATGCCTGAGGGGCTTGTGATGATTTTCGGACTAAGTGAGGCCGAGGGCCATATGTGAGGATATGCTGAGTGATACGAGGGCGAGGGTCTGAGATACTTTTTATTGCCACGAGATGGCTTGATATTGCGCTTGGGCCGTATAGGACCCCTCCGGAGTCTGCACCCCCACAGTCAGTGCGGCTACCCATCATGATTTGAGAGTGAGCCCGAGGGGCTGATACTATACTGAGAGTGAGCACGAGGGGCTGATATTGTACCGAGAGTGATCCCGAGGGGCTGATATTGTTCTGAGTGATTGTTACTGTGCCCGAGGGGCAGATTTCTACTTGTTATTCACCTGCTAAATTACCTGTTTTACTTAATTTAAAGGAACTTCATTTGATTTCTTCATGGATTTACTCCCTTAAGTGATTTTACTGCTTGATATAGAATTGCTTTGTGCTTTTATGTGTTTTCTTGCTTTCAGCCATTATTTATGATCATTACTCACTGAGTCGGAGTACTCACATTACTCCTTACACCGTGTGTGCAGATTCAGGCATCGCAAAGTCCGCTCTTGAGTGCTGATCCTCCCAGTCCAGGCAGTGTTTTCGGAGACTACGAGGTAGCTGTTGGCGTCCGCAGCCTCCATGCCTCCCTTATCTTACTATTTTCATGTTCTTGAACTTCTGTAACGGATTTCGTATCTAGTAGACTAGTTTCCGGAACTATTAGTAGCTCATGACTTGTGACACCCCGGTTTGGGCTATGTTGGGATGGTTCCTATTGTTGTTATCGTTAATTCCGCAAATTATGGTTATTATATCACGTTTTAGAACTACTTATGGTATTTAACTGTTTAAAAGAGGTGGTCTGTTTTGGTCTGGCTGGCCTTGTCTTCACGAGAGGCGCCATAACGACCGGGTTTAGGGAATTGGGTCGTGACATGCAGAAATAGTCTTAATATCAAAGGTACAAAAGAGATAGTTTAACAACTTTATTTTATAATGGCTCTATGATAAAGCCAGTTAGAAGAAGTACCAGCCTCATAAAAAGTCGGTATGAAGCTCCCACCGGATTGTATATGCACCAGCGGTACAAGTATTGTAATATAGCTTCAAGTTATGGACGTGAATTATACCTATGTGGAAGGAAGATCATGAAAGAGAAAGAAGATACGATGCGAGGAAGGTAAATGTGAACAACGTAAGAGATACTCAAGGGCAAAAGATTGTGAATAATCCATACTTCGAATAGAAGGTTAGAGGTGTTGGGATTCAGTATCCAGGATTGATAGCGACAACGTTAGTGGCGTACCTTCCAGCCTATGGTTTCTAAGTACCGAGAGATTTAGCCAAATATCAAGTAAAGAGAAGTTAAAGACGGTGTGATGTCGCACTTGATGTCCCAGAATAACATAAGGAAATCTATGGTGCAAGGGAATTGAAGAAAGGTTGCGAATAGTATAAACAAGTACGTATAGGTTGCAAGCTAAAGTATGGTAGAGCGACAAGGTTTTAGGAAGACAAGAGTAAGGATAATAAAATGCAAGTGAGAAGGTGACTAGAATGGATAAGTCCCCGGGATTAAGCCCTTGAAAACAAGAAGAGATGATGGTTTCTCTAAGTTATACAAAGCTCAGTATAGCCTGAATGAACTCAAATGAGTCTAAGACTAATGACATTTAGAAGAAATAGAATGTTACCCTAATAGTAGAACGAGGGTGTAATTGTGATAGATAAAGGATGACGTTTGGGCCTTTGATTGAGTAATGACTTGAAGAGAATTTCATGAATTGTACGGGATTAAAATACCCACGTAAGTGAATCACATCGGGATGCTATAAAATACAGTTATTGAAGTACAATATCGCCGCTAATTGGATCAGGAAAATCGCTTTGAATATTCCTTGATGCAACATAAACCCTAGTGTCAAGTAATTACGTAAGAAGTTTCAAGTTATCAGTGGTATATTGTAGATCAATATTGAGGTGAATCAACAATGGATGGACAAAAGTTACAAAGTATGAGATGAGATTAGGCCGTCATTCTTATAATAAGCAGTAATGAGGAAGCATTAAAGGACTTAGATTTTTTACATATGGTATAAGCAACGAGAGTAAGCTGGAATTTGGTAGCAGACCTTAGCAACGATAAATCAAAGTAGGAGATATGGCAGTAAATTCATATGGATGGATAAACGGACATATGAGATACGATATAGCCATATTCACAAGTTCTACAAAGTACCGAGCGAAGAACTTCAGTACACCTATAGATGCCCAGAGATGCATCCAATTAAGCCTTGTATATGTTTACAAAGTAAGGCCTAAAGATTGGCTATAAACTAGAGGGAAAAGGAGAGAAGAATCGCATAGGCACACTTACAAGGTCAGTATCGTAGGGACTGTGTAATAGAAGGTAGCAACAGTTACGAGATTGGAAGGAATTCGATCAAGTCATGGTGTGGGAAAGAGGCCTAAAGGGGGGAATGCCCTGGCCTTTGGATTTATTCACAAAACAACTACCTAAATGGCAAGGAGAGTATTAAGTCATTCACAAGAGCTATAAGTTATGAAAATGATAAGTGCATCAGTCAACATCCGAGGATGAATGTTCCAGGGGAGAAGAATGATGTTACGCCCCGTAATATTACCTTGATATTACGCTTCGTAGTATTAAATTACGATGATGTTGCACCCTGTAGTATTGTACGTTGAATTTTTCATAAGGTAATTGACATCAGTCCAAGGAAAAGATTATAAGAATTATGTTATTTCAAACAAGTAATGAGTAAATTGGTAAAGGTGAGAGGGGAAACAAGTCAAGAAAAATGAATTTTTCTTCCAAGTTTGGCATGTTGGGATAAAATACGTGCCGAGGATTAATACCCGATTTTTATGGACTAGTTCCATACAAGGTGCCATATGACCATGATAGTATGATATATAAGGTGTATTAAAAATTAGTAGTATTTTAAGTAAATTAGGATAATTCTTAATTATACGGGGTAATTATTTAATTACCAGTAACGGGACATTACCTAATTAACAAATAAGTTGGATAAAGATTTATAATCCCCCTCCCCCAAGAAAACGTGGCAGAAAGCCCTTATTAAGAAAATGACACTTAGTCATTTTATATTATGTGGCATCTTAATGCCATAGTTACAAGACACCTCCTACTTTAAAACTTTCAAAACAAACCTTGCAAACTTCATTTCCAAAGTTTCAATACCAAGACAAAAATGTTAGTCATTCTTAAAATTCTTTCAAATTTCATTCCCAAAGACATTAAACCCAGATTCTACATCTTTCATTAAGCAACATGATTCCACAAGTTTTAACGATTCCAACAAAATTTAGCAACGTAAAATTTTGTGATTCTAAGGTAGTATGGTGTAAACTTTTCAAAGAACATCATACGAATTTTTCCCTACTCCAAGTATTTTTCTAAGCCCTTATTTCATTTTGTATGATATCGTCATTACACAAGTTTGATAACGAGGCATAAAGAATAATTCATATCCCGGAATTTACGTATATTTTGCTAGTCTCGCAAGTTATGTATATTTTCCTAGTTTTGAAAGATATAATATTCTCCTTATCGGAACTTCATATTCAATTGAGTATTTCCTTCTTCCAGTCAAGAGAGCAGAGAGTTTATATATATATACAGTATTAAAGTATTTTCATTACCATAGAGTTATAATCGATGGGCAGGCCCCTATTGGGCAACCTCTGATCAGATGGTAAGTTATATATCGATCCTACTGTGGCCGAGCGGCTATGAGCGAGCCCAGTTGGTTGAGATATAGGGCTTAGTATGGTCGAGCGCCTATGAGCGACCCTACTACGGTAGAGCAGTTATATATATATATACACACACACAAACACCAAGCCTTATGGGGACGGGCAACTATTTTACTTAATATATTGAGAGAGTTGAGTCAGTATCAGCAGGTAAGCATATTTTCAGATTATCTTTGACTTCCACCTGCTTGCAGTTACTATATTATCAGTTCAGTTTCATCTTTCAGTATATTGTTTTACATACTCAGTACATTATTTTGTACTGATGTCCCTTTTTGGGGGGCGCTACATTTCATGCGTGCAGGTTCAGATAGATAGGCGGGTAGATCTCCTCATTAGGGTTGCCCGAGTTCAGCTTTATCGGTAAGCTCCATGCTCTTTGGAGTTGTCGGGTCTAGAGATTTATGTACATCTTGTGTCTATATGTGTATATGTTATGAGAAGGTTGGGGCCTTGTTCCGATTATAGTATATCAATTAGTAGAGGCTTATAGACATATTCTGTCAGTTAGTGCAGCATGATAGGCTTGTAGGGCCTGTATGTATATTTTGTTGGCTTGCCAGTTGTAGTAATTATGACGGCCTTGCCGGCCCAACTGTATGTTGACATTTAGTCAGCGTTAGTCTCTATGCAATTTTATATTTTGCATCGCACATTATCTTGTAATGTGGCCCATGGACAAAGTATGACATAGTCGCAAGTGGTACGCAAGAATAGGTTAGGCACTGGGTGTCAGTCTCGCCCCCAGGCTCGGGGCATGACAAATAACATGTTTTGATACCAATTATTAGTTTGAGTGCCCGTTTGAATTACTAAAGCAAGAATGTAATTCAATACTCTCCAGTAATCCTACTACGACTATTTGATTTACAAGTTACTCTAACTTGTAAAGAATACACTCACTCTAACTCACTAATTATTTGTGACACTTTGATTACAACTCAATTTCCTAAAACACATTCACTAGATTGACTCAAGAAGAACAGAACACTGGCAGTCGACTAGAGTGTACAAGATGTAGTTCTTCAGCTGATGTGTAAAAAGATAATCTCAGAAGTCCAAATAAATAGTATTTAAACACCTGGACTACAAAATCTTCTAGGAGTTCTATGCATAGTCAGCTTCTCGTTTAATAGGGCTCCTACTGTTCCAAGGACTCCATAAGTTTTGGGACTCTTGCCTCTTACCAATTTATTCGTATCTTCTTGGGAAACAAGCTTATCATGTGTAGCATCCTTCTTCCATCAAACTCGGACCTGGGTAATTTTGAGATAAAGTTACTGTCTTGAACAGACGTATAATCATCAACCTGTAGGAGCTGGCTCTCAGAACAGTTAAGCAGCTACATTGAGGACCTAGTTCTTTGAACATTGCGTCGGAACAAACTTTGTTAGTCATAAAAATCTCAATACTCAACAATAGAACCCCGAAATATAGAAGGAATAGAATTTTGAATCCATAAGCTTCAAATCTTGGCTCCGCCTTTGATTTAGAGAACATTAAAGTTGCATTAGAAGAAGTTATTGACAATTTAGGAGAATACAGTATATCTTCATTAAAGGCTGTCTTGGGCTTCATGTGTCTGACTTCTCTAATATGTAAGGTTTAATTAAGTCAAACAAAAAAGGAGATTAAAGAAAATTGAAAGTTAAAAAAAACATATATCTGCGATATAGTGTAATATGTTATAAAACAATAAAAAGAAGAAGATTATTGCAGAGGAAAGTAGAGAGGGGAAATTCTTAATAATTAGGGATTAATTACAATGGAATAAAACTCTTTATTTATTGGGAAAAATATAGACATTTACCTTAAATACAATTCTATTTATAACACCCCCCCTTGAATGTTTATTCAGCAGATAATGCGAAAAAAAATTCTAGAGTAGGAAAAGGAGTACACATGTTTAGAAATATGCCTTAGTTGCCTCGTTAAAAACCTTGCAAGAAAAACCCGGTGAGACAAAACTTTGTAAGAGAAAAAGAGTACAACGCGTATTAAATTTTTCTAGTGAGAAAATCAATTCATATCTTTGAGCCTTCACATTCCAATCTTGTGCACCATCTTCAAAAGATCATTGGTAGAGATTTGATAAACAAATCAGCCATACTGACTTGAATAAATTTGTTTCACCTTGAAATCATCATTCCTGATAGAGATGTATTATCTTCATATGATATTGATGGAATTGTCATTTCAATATCTTCACATAGGGGTAAAGACTCTGGCTATTTTAATATCATGCTTATAGTTATAGCATGATACATATGCACAAATTGTACTTAGGATGAGGTAACTCATGACCAAATAATTCTCCAAGAATTGTACATGCTATGAACATTTTAAATCATTCATGGATTTCCATATAAGTATAGTAAAATAAGCCATATAAATAGACTTTAGATTTACATCAAGTTTTCATGTCATGTGATGCAAATCAAGAAGCTATATTAGCACTTTGTTATGTAGCTCGCCAAAACAAGTTCATATATGTCCATGAATAGGTGTATGGACGTGTTTTCAAGTTCAAAAAGCCCAAGTTTGATTTCAAGAAGCCAAGACCTTTTCCTTTTTAAAATAGGATTTATTTTATTCTTTTTAGAATAAGGATTTTCCTTTTAGTAGGATTCTAGCTTATTTTCCTTGTAGAATAGGGGTTTTACTTTCCTTGTCTTTAGTTATTATATTTTCTTATTAGAATAGGAATTGTAGTCATCAAACAAGAGACTCTAGCCAATATAAAGGGCTCTCCTGCCTTATAGAATGCTATTCACGTTTTTAAGGATTGCCTAGTTTTACAATAGAGTATTTTTCTCTATTTTGTCTTCTTTATCCTTGTTTTCGGTTCCAAACAATAGTTCTTATTTCTCTATTTTAAAGTCTTTATCTTGTTTTAAATTTTGTGTGGTATTTCTTTATCACGTTAATTAATTCCAATTGGTGACTTTAGGAACTTGTTTAGTTCTTGATCTTTCAAGAACACATTTCTTGATCTTAATTTGTTCTTTTGATATCATAGATTCATAACTTTCATTGAACTGGTGCAACATCGTTGTTTACTTGTTTTGAACGAGTAAATAGTCTTTCTTATAGTTCAGATCATCATCTTTCACCTCGTTTTTGAATCATCAGATTTCGAGTTCTAAAACTTGAGATACATCATTGACTTTATACTTTCAAGCATTTGAACTGCAGGTCTAAAACTTTATGACTTTCACATGAAATAAATTCTACTTAAATTGTTTCTCTAGACTTAAGATCCTCATATATATATATATATATATATATATATATATATATATTTAGCGTTATCATAGATGTAGTCGACAAAATATTATATTAGTTCCAACCTCCCTTTTTTTAATAAAGATATAACATATAGATCTCTTTATTCAAATTTTCAGGTACCCGAACCTCTCCTGAAATTTTATGAAGTGTTACGTCATGTGATCTTCTAGATCATTTTCCTTCTTATTATGATCATTTTTATCATTTGCTCATCTTCTTTATCAAGAATTTTATTTGAAATCGATTTGTCTGTACATTTTAAGCGTACCATAAACTTTGTCCTTCTAGGACTTATTCTAATATGAGCATTTATAGTAAGGCTATAGTTACTTTCTTTGGGTCATTAAATGCGTCTGGCATGCTTTGCACTATATTGCAGATGAATTATCTTTTTATGAACTTCAAGTTCATGTAATCATATTCGAGGATCTATATGTATAAATGATAATTCATTCCACGTAACTTTTCTCAATTGTTTGTTATGTCTCCCCCTCATGTTAGAAAACTAACTTGCTTCCTCAACTTTGAAAATTCACTTTTGTGCTATTATAGTGCTAATAAAAATATACATCACACATCAATAATAATAAGATGGAATTATTTTGGTTCTTGAACCACTTGTGGAGGGAGAATATAATATACTTTTTTGTATATAACGTAAATCAAACGGATATAGATAACTTTGCTCACATAAGCAATAATTTAACTATTAAGTAGAGGCACTCAATAAGTTATATTGCTAAACAAGCTGTGATGTAAACCAACTTATCAAGATGAACCATCTTGAATAGAAAATATGGAAATTATGGTCGAAATTAAATTATTGATCAAGTTACCTCGCAAGCAACAGGTTGCGGGTTAATAATAATCGCACATGTAATTATCTCATATATGCATCTTATGTGGTATACATGGTAGGTAAATGGGCCCATATTCACCTTTGATATTTTCAGCATTTATGAGAGTCAATCCCAATTTTAGTTGGTCTATTAATTAATGAGAACAAGCAACATAAGAGAATTTGTAAAGAACTTTCTAGTTCTTTAATAGTTACCCATATGAGTGTAGCAACCCAGCCGGTCATTTTAAGAATTAATACCCTGATCCCTAATTAACTGTTTTTCCATGTTTGTTTCTGCTATTTTGATTTGTTGGGATAATTCTTGTGAGTTTCGGAGTGTTTTAGGACACTTAGTCCCTCAATGAGAACTTAAGCTTTAGAATTTGGACCTTAGTCGGAGCAGTGTGAAGAAAACCTTGGAATGAAATTCCGTCGATTCCATTAGCTTTGCTGGGTGATTACGGGCTTAGGGAAGTATTCGTATTGTGTTTTGGAGGTCCGTAGCTTATTTAGGCTTGAAATGTCGAAAGTTGAATTTTGATGTTTCCGGATCGATAGTAAGATTTTGATATCAGGGTCGGAATCTGATTCCAAAATTTGGAATAGCACTGTCGTGCCGAATGTGACTTGTGTACAAATTTTGGGGTCAATCGGACTTGGTTTGGTTGGTTTCAACATCGGTTGTAGGATTCTTGAAATTTCAAGTTCTTTAGGTTTGGATTGGAGGGTGATTCGTGGTTTTAGAGTTGTTTGATGTGATTCGAGGATTGGACTAAGTTCGTATGGTGTTTTAGGACTTGTTGGTATGTTTGGTTGTGGTCCCAGGGGCCTCGGGTTGATTTCGGGTGGTTATCGGACCTTTAGACTTAAGAAGAAGATTGCAAATATTACAGAAGTCTCCAGTTCTTGTTTCCTTCTCTGCGTTCACGAGTGGGGTCCTGCGTTCGCAAAGCTGAGAGGTCTTATACCTATGCTTCCGCAAAGATGGTCTCGTGTTCGGGTAGGAGTGACAGAGTGTCTATCGCATTCGTGATAGGGTCATCGCGTTCGTGATGATGGAATACTGGGCCAAGTCAAGTTGTACTTCGCGAACGCGAGGGGCCTTCCGCGTTCGCGAAGAAGGATTTACCTGGGCAGATTATAAAGTTTCAAAATCGAGGGTTAGCCATTTTTATCAAAACTAGAGTTTGGGAGCTCGAATTTGGATGAGGTTTTGAGGGATTTTCAGAGATATCAATTGGGTAATGATTCTACACTTGATTTTGGTTATATCCCACTAATCTATTATTAATTTTATCATTTAATTTTGGATTTGGGGTAAAAATTTGGGAAAAATAAAATAGGGTTCTTCAACTAAGATTTCGAGTTTTGATTGGGATTTTGAGATAGGATTTGGATAATTTTGGTACGAGTGAACTCGTGAGTAAATGGGGGTTTGTAATCCGTAACCTTTACCCGGTTTCGAGACGAGGGCCCGGGAGAATTTTTGGGCGTCTTTCTATTTTCTTGCCTTATCTTCAATTTCATTACCTAAATTAGTTGTTTGTAGTTGTATTTACGTTATGATATTAATTTGATTAGATTTGGGCAACCCGGAGTTTGATACTCGTGACAAGAGCGTGATTTCGGATTGATTTTGAGCTGGTTCGAGGTAAGTGTCTTGCCTAACCTTATGTGAGGAAACTCCCCTTAGGATTTTGGTGTTGTTTGTTATTTGAGTGCGGTGTGCTAATTATTGAAAAACTGTGTTTTCATTAAGTAAATATCTATGTTTTCTTGTAATTGAGCAATAATTGTACTTGAAGCCTCTTGTTAGTTTAGGAAAAGCATGCTTATGTGATTTAATTGTCTTACCTGCTTCAACTGCTTACTTGTACTCTCTGCATCATGTTTAGAGTAGAACTTCCTGTCTAATTCTCGAATAGAACTGTAAATTATTTCTTAGGACTGTTGTGGGTTTACTTTGGGACGATTTCCCGGGAGATCCCCTTGCATGTTTATTTTGGGACTATGGATCGGTATTCTGGGAGATCCCCCTGCACTTTTACGTTTGGGACTACGGGACGACACACGGTAGATTCCCTTGTACTGAATATTTACTTTGGGACTACGGATTCGTATTCCTGGAGTTTCCCCTGCATATTTATGATTTGGACTACGGGACCATATCCCGGGAGGTCCTCCCAGAGCTTGTTTTGAGTGTAGTAACACGCGCCATATGGTGAGGGATTGCCCCAGACTTAGGAGGGGTGCACCTCCACAGATTTCTCAGCCATAACGTGCCCCGCGGAGTTCTGAGGCTATGATTACAACACCAGTTGCTACCCCACCTGCACAACCAGCTAGAGGTGGAGGTTAGGAGGTATAGGTCATCCTAGAGGGGGAGGCCCGGCCAGAGATTATGCCCTTCATGCCCGTACTGAGGTTGTCGCCTCCGATTTTATCATCACAGGTATTGTCCTGGGTTGTCATAGAGATGCATCGATTATATTCGATCAAGGCTCCACTTATTCTTATGTGTCCTCTTATTTTGGCCCGTATTTGGGCATATCTCGGGATTCTTTGAGTTCCCCTATTTATGTTTCTACTCCTGTGGGAGATTCTCTTATTCTTGACCATATTTATCGGTCATGTTTGGTTGCTCTTAGTGGTTTTGAAACCAAAGCTGATTTATTATTGCTTAGCATGGTAGATTTTGATGTTATCTTGGGCATGGACTGGTTGTCGCCCCATTACGCTACACTTGATTGTCATGCCAAAATAGTGATGTTGGCTATGCCAGGTGTACCATGAGTAGAGTGGAGGGGTACTTCAGATCACACTCCCAGTAGAGTTATATCTTTCCTTAAGGCTCAGTGAATGGTTGAGAAGGGGTGTGATGCATATCTAGCTTATGTGAGAGATGTTCGTGTTGATACCCCTGTAGTTGATTTAGTACCAGTAGTACGAGACTTCCCTGATGTGTTCCTAGATGATCTTCGACAGAGATATTGATTTAAGCATTGATTTGTTGCCAGGAACTCAGCCTATTTCTATTCCTTTATATCATATGGCCTCTTCTTTGCTGAAGGATCAGTTAGAGGAATTGCTTGATAAGGGTTTTATTCGACCCATTGTATCACCTTGGGATGCTCTTGTCTTGTTTGTGAAGAAAAAAGATGGTTCCATGCATATGTGCATTGATTATCTCCAGTTGAATAAAGTTACAGTGAAGAACTGGTATCCTTTGTCTCGTATTGATAATTTGTTTGACCAATTATAAGGTGTATGAGTGTTTTCCAAGATTGACTTGCGTTTAGGTTACCAACAGTTGATGATTTGGGAGCTAGATATCCCGAAGACTGCTTTCAAGCCTCGATATGGTCATTACGAGTTCCTTGTTATGTCATTTGGATTGACCAATGCCCCAGCAACCTTTATGCATTCGATGCACAGTGTGTTCCGGCCATATCTTGACTCGTCGTCATTGTCTTTATTGATGATATTCTAGTGTACTCCAGGAGTCGGGAAGATAATGAGCAGCACTTGAGGACAGTGCTTCAGACTTAAAGAGAAAAGAAACTATATGCAAAGTTCTCGAAATGTGAGTTTGGTTTCATTCTGTGGTATTCTTGGGTCACGTGGTATCAAGTGAGGGAATAAAGGTGGATTCGAAGAAAGTGGAAGCAGTGCAGAGTTGGTCCAGCCCATCCTCAGCTATAGAGATCCGCAGTTTTCTTGGCTTGGCGGGTTATTACCTTCGATTTGTTTAGGGATTCTCATCTATTGTGGCACCAAAGACCAGGCTAACCCAAAAGGATGCTCCGTTCCAGTGGACGGAAGAGTGTGAGGAGAGCTTTCCGAAGCTCAAAACAACTTTGACTACAACCCTAATATTGTTATTGCCTACAAGTTCGGGGTCATATACTGTCTATTGTGATGTCTTGAGGATTGGCCTTGGAGCGGTATTGATGCAAGACGGTAGGGTGATTGCCTACGAGTCTAGACAATTGAAGGTACATGAAAAAAATTATCCTGTCCATGATCTTGAGTGAGCTACTATTGTTCACGCATGGAAGATTTGATGTAATTATTTATATAGTGTTCCTTGTGAGATCTATACTGATCACTGGAGTTTGCAGCATCTGTTCAAGCAGAAGGATCTTAATTTGCGCCAGAGGAGGTGGTTAGAGCTAATGAAGGACTATGATATCACTATCTTTTATCAGTTGGGCAAGGCCAATGTGGTGCCGATTCTTTGAGTTGTCGGGAAGAGAGTTTGGGAGTTCGGCTTATTTACCAATAGCGGAGAGGCCCATGGCGATGGATGTTCAGGCCTTAGCCATCCAGTTTATGAGATTTGATCTTTCGGAGCCTAGTCGTAATCTAGCTTGCGTGATTTCTCAGTCTTCCTTGTTTGATTGTACCATCGAGCGTCAGTATGATGACCCTCATTTGCTCGTCCTCAAGGACAAGGTTCTGCATGGTGATGCTAGAGAAGTGACTATTGGTGATGCTGGGGTATTGACGATGCAGGGTCGGGTATGTGTACCCAATGTTGATGGGCTTCGGGAGTTTATTTTAGAGGAGGCCCATAGTTCGCGGTATTTCATCCATTCGGGTGCCGCGAAGATGTACCAGGATTTGAGATAGAACTATTGGTAGAGGCGGATGAAGAAAGATATAGTTGGGTTTGTAGCTCGATGCCTCAATTGTCAACAGGTGAAGTATGAGCACCAGAGACCGGGTGGTTTGCTTCAGTAGATAGAGATTCTGGAGTGGAAGTGGGAGCGGATCACCATGGACTTCGTAGCTGGACTCCCACAAACTTTGAGGAAGTTCGATGCCGTTTGGGTGATAGTGGATCGACTAACCAAGTCCACGCATTTCATTTCTGTGTGTACTACCTATTCTTCGGAGTGGTTGGCGGAGCGTCTGCATGGTATTCCAGTTTCCATCATTTCAGATAGAGGTACACAATTTACATCACGGTTCTGGAGGGCCGTACAACATGAGTTGGGTGCTCGGGTGGAGTTGAGCATAACATTTCACCCCCAGACGGACAGACAATCCGAGCACACTATTCAGATTCTTGAGGATTTGCTCCGTACGTGTGTGATGGAGTTTGGAGGTTCTTGGGATCAGTTCTTGCCACTAGCGGAGTTTGCCAACAATAACAGTTATCGGTCCAACATTCAGATGGCACCGTATGAGGCTTTGTATGGCAGGTGGTGTAGATCCCTTCTTCAGCTCAGCCATACTTTCAGTGAGGCGAGGCGAGCTTCAGAGACTTCAAGGTATATCTGCTATGTCCGTAGACCGAGGAGTCCCTCTCTAATCTCTCTTTTAGCTATAGCTCTTATGTATTTTCCTTTGATTAGGCACTTTGGAGTTAGAACACTATGTAGTATCCATAGCTTGTGATTTTATGAGATTCTGGGTTTTGGGAGTTGAATTACTTTTGATAATGTGTATTTTTATATGCTGAGCGGCATCTTAAACATTTTTATTATGTTTTATCCACAGTTTTTGCGAGTTTCATCTTTCGTTTCCTTTTTTTTGCGATTTGTTAGGCTTACCTAGTCGTAGAGACTAGGTGCAATCACGACAGTTCACGGAGGGCTAACATGGGTCGTGACACTTAGTTCTTTTTTATTTTTGCACATCATACTTAAATTCATATGGCTAAACTAGTTATGCCAACTATATATATTATCAATGCTGAAATACTTCAGGTTTACACCATGACGTGTGCAAATAACAATAAACTCCAAGTTTATTATGATATAGGTTTTTATATCAATAAACTTATACTTTATTGTGACATTCTTTTATTTGTGTAGCCCAAATTGAAGAATAAAACAGGTAGCTTTTCACATACGTATTACCCCGCTATAAGTTGTAGTAATAGAAGATATTAAATGTTTCCTTTATTTATAGTCTCAATATAACCAACCACTTTTGCGAATACTTTAAAAACTCAATAAGTTTCTTTGAGACTTACTACGACAGAATACCTTATTGATAATAAATTTTATTTCTCCAGAATAGTATAATTATCTCTTCTAGAGCTTTCAATTAATTTTGCACTACCACATATTCATCAACATCCATATGACGAATATCTCTTTCAAGGAGAAACTTATACCATTATAGTGATTGTCAAAATCATTATAGGCAAGATGTATTGCTTCAATTTCTTTTTCCCTTTAATAATCACTATCATAATATTTTGGAATAATCATAATAGGTACGTGATCAATGACCATTCATGCAATAATAATGAAATTATTTTCTTATTTCATCTCAAATCTCTTTCCAGAGGTTAGTGTGACATATTCACTACCACTAGCATGTTCATATTCTTTCAAGAATGAATATATATTCATAAATTACATGTTGTCACATTGACATCATGAATGGATCATAATCATCTATATGTGTTTTACAAAATCTCATGTCAAATCGATGACAAACATTATTGTCACGACCCTAAAGCCGACCCAGTCGTGATGGCGCCTATCGTGAAACTAGGTCAGCCGACACAATTCCCAAATCGAACCATTATTCTGTAAAAGTCATTTTAAGCCATTAATTAACAAAAATATCTCACAATATAAGTTTAAATAAGCAGTACATAAATATAACATAAGCCCGACATCGGTGTATCACCAGTCATGAGCAACTACAAACCCATCTAAGAACAAGAAATGCTAACATAGTCCGAAAATAAAATACTAAGACAATTTGAGTAAGGCAAGAAGAAGAAGTGTAGGGCTGCGAATGCCATGCAGCTACCTAGCCAACTCCGGAGAATTGCTGGAAGACTGATCAGCACTCACTATCGCGTACTGAAACTCCTGGATCTGCACACATGGTGCAGCGAGTAATGTGAGTATGTCAACTCAGTATGTAATAAAAGTAAAAGCAGCTGAGCTGTAAGAAAATAGGTAATTCCACATCATAACACTACAGCAAAACAGTATATGTCAAGAACAATACAAAAAAGTAATTAACTCTTAAAAACAACTCAGTTTCAGTAAAACCTTTTTAAAACATCTTTCAATAGTTTCAAACAAGTGGTGAAACAGTGAGTAAAAAAAATTAAAGAAATGTAAATAGCCCCTCGAGCATAACATGTACCATAAACCGCCCCTCAGACCAAATATCAATAGAACCAGCCCCTCGGGCATCCTCAACGGTGCATTCCCCCACGCTCATCATCTAGAGTGTGTGTCACCTCAAAGTAGCCCAAAGATGTGAAATCCGGGGTTTCGTACCCTCAAGACAACATTTACAATTATTACTTACCTCAAACCGGTCTGAACTCTAGCCTGCGATGCCTTTGCCTCTCGAATTGGCCTCTAAATGCTTCGAATCTAACCAAAACCATATTCATGCTTTCAATATAAGCTAAAGGAATAAAGCCCATGCAAAAATAATCAAATTACATCAAAAATTCCAAAATTGGCCAAACACGACCCCCCGGGCCCATGTCTCGAAATTAGATAAAAATCATATCATTAGAATCTTTATCCTCCCACGAGTCTGTACATACCAAGAACATCAAAATCGGACCTCAAATGGCCCCTCAAATCCCCAATGAAAACTCTCCAATTTCAAGCCCTAATTCTCAAATTTTAACCCTTAAATTCCAATAATTTCACATTTAATCAGTTAGAAATCACCATATAATCAAGTATTAAGTTCAAAAACCTTACCTCCAAGCGTTACCCCTTGAATCCCTCTTCAAATCCTCTTAAAAAGCTCCAAATCCGTCTCAAAAATGGAGGAAATAAGATGAAAATTGATGCAAGGAATGCTTATATAGTTTCTGCCCAGGCATTACTGCACCTGTGGCCCCAAACTCGCACTTGCGTGGCCTCACTTGTGGTCTAATAGGTTGCACCTGCAAAAATCACTTACCCACCCAAAACCGCTTCTGCAGTTACTAACCCGCACATGTGCCCTCGCAGGTGCGCTCACCTTACCGCATGTACGGTTTCTGCCCTTCTCAACCTTGGATGTATCTGCAGCCCTTTCTTTACTTCTGTGGGGCCTCACCTACGGTCCCCAATGCGCAGGTGCGGTTATGACAGGAACAGTAGCTGAAACTGCTCAAACTCAATTCAATTCTTTCCGACAACCTTCCAAAATCATCCCGAGGTCCCCGGGACCTCAACCAAAAATACGAACAAGTCACGTATCATCATTAAAACTCGTACCAACCCTTGGAACACTCAAAACAACATCGAAACACCAAATCACCCTCGAATTCAAGCCAAGGATTTCCAAATTTCTAAACTCCGCAATCGATCCAAAAACCTATCAAACCTCATCCGAATGACCTGAAATTTTGCACACATGTCAAAAATGACACAGCGGACCTACTCCAATTTCCAGAATTTCAATCCGACCCCAATATCAAAATTTCCATTACCAACCAGAAAATGCCAAAACTCCAATTTCGCCAATTCAAGCCTAAATGTACCACATACCTCCAAAATACATTATGATCATGCTCATAAGGGCCAAATCATCTCATGAAGCTATTCGAACCATAAAAACCATGTTCCGAGATCATTTACACACAAGTCAACTTCAATTTGACTTTTACAACAAAAGCTTCCCAAAAAGAGACTAAGTGTCGCATTTTTCTACAAACCACTCCGAACCCAAACCAACCAACAAGATACGATGAAATGTAGCTGAACAACACATAAAGAAGCAAAAATGGGGGAAATGGATTGGTAAATCATGACACGACCGACCGTGTTATTACAATTATATTCACAGAATAAAGGATTATTTTGAGAATCCTTATTGTTCTCATTACCATAATGATGGTGATTCTAATTTCATCATTGTCACGTCGACATCCATTGATACCTTCGCGGTAATAATTGTCTTCTTTCAGACTTATCATATACTGCTACCACATTCTCATTAGGGAACTAGAATGAAGCAAATACAATGGGATGAGTTCCACTTCTTGCGCCCACATTCAAATATGAATTTGATCATGGCAAGACATAGAAATTTTACGACTTTAGGTGGTTATACTTTCTTACAAACTCTATTAGAGTTATAATAAAAATTTATTGTCTTTGCTTGAATTTAAAATAAAATTATAGAACTTCAAGAATTTAATAGAGAAAAATAAAGTAAAATACTTACCTTAGATCCATAAATTATTCCTGAGGAAAGTTCATGGAACAATTGTGTAACGATCCGACCTGTCGTTTTTAGCTCTAGTGCGTCGTTCAGCAGTTTGAGGCCATGAGCAGCTTCACTTCAGTTATTATGACTTGTGCGCATGGTCGGAATTGAATTCCGGGGAATTCAGAGTTGATTTGGTAAGGGAATTCTCATTTCGGATGTTTTAAGTTGAAAGAATTGACTAAGATTGGATTTTAGAGTAAACGGCCTCGAAATCGGGATTTGAAGATTCCGGTAGGTTCGTATGATGATTTTGGACTTGGGCGTATGCCCGGATCAGGTTTTGGATGACCCGGGAGCGTTTTGGCGCCTATTGTGGAAGTTAGCATTTTGGAAGAAATTTCATAAGTTTGGGTTGAAGTGCATTTTAGAGTTATCGATGTCCGTTTAGGATTCCGAGTCTTGGAGTAGCTCCATATAGTGATTCTGGAGTTGGGAGCACGATCGGAAGTGAACTCGGAGGTTCGTAGGTCATTTTGAAGTCATTTGGCTAAAGATAGAAATTTGGAGGTTTTTGAGAAGTTTGACCGAGAGTTTCACTTTTTGATATCGGGGTCGGATTCCAATTCAAAAAGTTGGAGCAGGTCTATAATGTCAAATATGACTTGTGTGCAAAATTTGAGGTCAATCGGACATGATTTGATGGGTTTCGACATCGAATGTAGAAGTTTGAAATTTCAAAGTTCATAAAGTTTGGATTGGAGTACGATTCATGATTTCGACGTTGTTTGATGTGATTTGAGACCTCGAGCGAGTTCGTATCATGTTTTGGGACATGTTGGTATAATTAGTTAAGGTCCCGAGGGCCTCGGGTGGATTTCGGAAATTTAACGGATGAATTTCGGATCAAGGAGTTGCTAAAATTTTCTGCAGAAAGCTGTTTTAATAGGAACTAGTGCAATCATGGAGCTAAATTTGGACGCTTATATCTCGAAATCTATAAGGAATCTGAAATATGCAAAACATAAAAATTGTTGCCCTTGTATACTAGTTTCCAGAAAGTTAAACCATTCATGATTTGGACATTTTATCAGAAAGTTATGATCGATTGAAGATGGCTAGTGGAGCAGTTTCGATAGAATTTTTTTATGCATGGAGCCGACTTTAGAAGCTCATATCTCGGAATATATAAAGAGTTATATGGTGTGCAACCTATAAAGTAAAAGACCTTCGAGTCTAGTTTCTAGATCATTAAATTGTTTGTCATGTGGATATTTCCACAAGGAGTTATGAGCGTTTTAACAAAAGGTGTACAGCAGGGGAAAATTGTAATAGGATGTACAACTTGCACAGCGCAAGGTACAACCCGATGATGTAGACATGTGATTTTTGACCCTCCCTAAGATTTTTCATATTTTAGCACGTAAATATTTAATTTAGGCCTAATATAGCTATTTCAACTATTTTTGACTTCTTTACTTTATTTTCGTCATAAAAAATGGAAAATTACAAAAAAATACTTTAGTATGTATCTTTCATAATTCTTAAAAAATAATAATAAATAAATACAAAAATAGTACCTTATTTTTATCTTTATATAATTTTGAAAATACAAAAAAAAAATATAATAGTTTCATGTTAGCTTTTGCATTGTGTATTATTTTTATCTTATTTTAAAATGAGTCAATTAAGGTGTTGGATTACAATTTTAAGAGTTTTAGAACCCAGTTCTTGGCCCAATTCGGATTTGTCCATTAAGCCTAGGGACCCTTCTAGACTTTCTTTGGACTAAAAACAAACAAGACACTAAGAAGCTAATACACAAAAGACCTAGGGACTAATTGAAAAAATACAAAAAAAAATACACCTGAACCTAGACTCTACCTATAAAATAATGCTTAACAAATAACTGGAGAAAAAAAACGAAAAAAGCTGAAAAGCTGCGCTGCTTTACACCTAAAAAAGGGCCCCTCCCCTAAACCTTCTACTCTTCATTCCAATTCCAACATAGAAGAGATATCAGTAGCAGTCCTATTCAAAAACCAGCTCCCCACCTTATACCAAACAACCTCTTCCCCCCCCACACCTCTTCAGCAGCGCCGCAGCCCACCTCCAACCCTGCCGACGACCACCCCCCTCTTTGATTGTCCCGGACAGAATTTTGGAGGAAATAGATTGGGAAAGGAAAAGAGTTCCGTTTTCTTCTCTGATTTCTGTTCATATGGAGCTGGATTGAGCCAGCTCGTCGCTATTGGAGTTGCCGATCGAGGTTGTTGTTGGAGGTTTAAGTCCAAAATTCCGGTTGTAACTGTTGCTCTACTTCAGTCCGTGCAATTGCCTCAATTTGACTAATCAGAGAACTCTAACTTCAGGTTTATCTTATTCTTCTCTTTAATATCAATTGTTCTCTATGTGTGGTAAGATATAAGGAGAGCCGTTCAAATTTGGAACATGAGATTCAACTAGTGATGAAGTTTAGTAATCTCTTGCTCTTTGATTGAAATAAGATTGTTGTTGGAATTTAGATTTCCTCGATACATAATTTTATTAAATCAGTCCGTGCTTTGCTTGATATCATATGCATTGAAATGGAGCTCCTATGATCAGTTGTATTAATGGATTAGTGTTTGATTAAAATTGACTAGCGTAATGGCTGAAGACGATGAGGAGTCGATGAGAAAGGAGGGGACTGAAGCTGCTCCTTTATGCTTTAGCTTTAGGGCGTTTGATTTATTTGGAAATAGGACATGAATCTTTC
The DNA here is from genome assembly GCF_000393655.2 of Nicotiana sylvestris. Lineage (NCBI taxonomy): Eukaryota > Viridiplantae > Streptophyta > Magnoliopsida > Solanales > Solanaceae > Nicotiana > Nicotiana sylvestris. The sequence continues at coordinate 151,471,191 of NC_091068.1, forward strand.
ATCGATGCCAACCCGTAACGCATTTGTTAATTCGTTGGAGTAGGCTCATGGAAAAGAAAAATGCTTTTGATATGTTAAGATATAGGCTGCCCAATATAGTTTCTTAATTGCATTCATGGAATTTTCGTTAAAATTTTAGTAATTAAACCTTCAACTCACGGCTACTACTAAAACTCGGGTGTGCATTTCATGTGACCCAAATCAAAATCTCAATAACGTTAAATAAAATGTGTCTCGGACTGCGGGTGCATTTCATGTGGCGTGGTCCAAAGACGTGTTTTAGATGATGTTGAAATCATCCTTAAAATAATTAAAAGCGGTTTTAAAATTAAAATGCACATAGGTTTAAAAGTGTTTTAAAGTCAGATAATTAGGCCAATAATAACAGTTAAGCGACCGTGCTAGAACTACGGAACTCGGGAATGCCCAACACCTTCTCCCGGGTTAACAGAATTCCTTACTCGGATTTATGTGTTCGCGGACTGTAATACAGAGTCAATCTTTTCCTCTATTTGGGATTTGAACCGGTGACTTGGGACACCATAAATTATCCCAAGTGGCGACTCTGAATCTTTAAATAAATTAATCCCATTTCGATTGTCACTTTAAGTTGGAAAAAGCTCCCTCATCTACACCCTTTTCCGGGGTGTAAGGTAAAAAGGAGGTGTGACAGCTCTGGCGACTCTGCCGGGGATCGAACCCAGAATCTTTGATTCAGGGTTCAAGAATTCGAGCTTAGAATAATTGTTATAGTTGACTTTATCCATTATCTGAATTTGTTACATGATTTAGGCCTAATGTGCTAATTGATTGCTTTTACCGCTTTGATATTCCGTGAACTGTATATAAACTGTTGTGAAATTCCTCTTCTCTCTGAGTCTTTTAAATCATGAAGAAGTGTGCACTTCGTGTGACTTCTTTTCTGTTAGAGTCATATCCCAAATTTAGAACGAGGTTCGGACAAGTTGCAAAGTCGGTGAAGCTTCTGTATTCCCGGTACGTTGTCCCCCCCCCCCCTCAGCTCGAGCTGTCCGCTCGGGTAAGTCAGGTCTAGAACAATAAACCCAGGTTCTAAACCTAGTACAACAAGACCTCATGTCGGATCCCTAGTAGGAACGTTTGTTTGCATCATGTGCACTTGATTTAGGGGACTCAACATAGATGTTGGGTCCGTCCAGGGCAGGTACACCCTAAACAATAAAAAACCATCCTGATGCATCTTATGTTCTACATGTTGTATTTATTCAAGGGTAAAAGGGTCATTTGGCGGACCAATGATAGCTGATGGTAAATGAAGAAATGAAAAAAAATAATGAAAAAAGAAAAAAGAGAGAGGGTGAAGTGTGAAGATAAAGCAAGTGGGGTCCGATTATATTTTCTGTCATATTCTTGTTAAAAAAAAGAGAGCTTAAAAAAAAAGAAGAAAATATTTTGCATTTTTTCATCATTTTCCGTAAATCAAAAATCAAAAGAAAAAGAAAAAGAAAAAAATCCAAAAAGAAGTTACACGTCTCATCATTTTTTTTTAAAAAAGAAAAATTATGTTTTCTCTAAATTAGTTGTTTTTTTAATTCTCGTCCGTATCCAATTTGCCCGAACTACGCATACCTGATTCTCGTCTTTCGGGGCGTGATACGTAGGCAACCCACATAGAGTCCGGTCTTCCTAGTAAATCTTAGGTTCTTGGCTTTGCGGGGTCATAGCCAAAATTCTCACTTCTAGCCACCTTGTGGCCAAATAAGTCATTTTGCAAAAATAGCCTCAATCATGTCTTGCATGTGTCTAGTAGGGAATGTTATTGTCTCACATAGTATTGGTTTAAGTTTTCTCATACAGGTGTTGATCCACTTACCGGAGTTTGAGCATGACAGATACCCTAGGACCACCGCATTCAGGAGATGCTTAAGGAGATTTTTTATATTTGTTATTTTTATTTTATTTTTATGTTTTGAGTATGTTTTTTTATGTCATCTTTTACCTTCTATTTTTGTATAGTAATATTGGATCTTTTGTTTTGTATTGGAAAAAGATGTGTTATAAATCAAAAATCCAAAAAAAAAAAGGATATTTTGCGTTTTTATATTTCCGTTAGAATTTTCTTTAGGAATACTACTCTTAGAAACTGAAAAAAATCGTTTGATGTGGTTCTTTCTTTAGGCAATTAATATCTAGAACTGAAAATAAAAATTTATTTTTATACTCCTTTTAGTATATTAGGACTAAAAAAAAGAGAATTTTTGTTTTTAGTACCTCTTTAACTCTAAGATATTAATGCCAAAAAAAAAAGAGATTTTCTTTTGAGGTCATAGAAAAAAAAATTCTTTTACTTACTAGATTTAGGACATTGCACATAGAAGAAATAAGATACCTTATCTTCTGTTTATTTTTAAAATTTCTCATTTAGGTAATTAAAAATTGAAATCCAAAAACAATTTTTGTCTTTTTCATTTTCTCATTACGAAGTTTCTCTTCAGGGATATCAAATGAAAATTAAAAAAAAGAGTCAAAAAATATCTTTCTCTCTTTTAGGATTTTTCTTTAATAGAGTATTTGTTTCAAAAAAAAAAACTGTTAAAGCTTGAGTTTAAAATAGGTTATAGAACATTAAGTCTAGAAGATTAAAAAAAAAAAAGCTTTACTTCTTTTATTTCTCTTTTCTCATCAGAGTAGTCACTAAGGTAAAAAGAAAATGAAAAAAGAGAACGTTAGTTTGTTTGCTTTATTCTCGACCTGCCAGAACTATGCAAAGATCTGATTCATGCGGCGTCATAATACGTAGGCAACTTACATAAGGTTCGATCGATTTTCTTTTTTACTATTAAAAGAAAAAAATAGGAAAAAAGAGAAAAAAAAAAGAAGATGAAATTGTGGGATGTGAGAAATGAGAGGAGAGAAAAGAGTGAAATTAGAAAAAAGGAAGGAAAATGATCAACCAAGTGCTAAAAAAGAAAAGAAAAGAGAGGATTGAAATGAACAAATTGGGATGATGCCAACTGACCTTCGTACCCTCGAAGTCATTTTAGAACCGATAATTGTGGCTAGGTGCATTGCACGTAAAGTGAGATTATCTTATGTTAAATGCCCTAACGCTAATGTGATGACTTCATTTTGTTATATTCATAGTAGAAGAGTGGTTGGTTTGTGGTTTTAAAGTGGTAACTCTTTCCTACAATATAAAGTCAAAAGACAATGACAGACAACAATAGAACTGAGTTGGTTGATACTGGCACTCGAAAGCAGTTGGTGGAACAGGGCAATGAGTTGGTTGAAGAGGTAAAGATGTTAAAACAACACATGGCTGACATGCATCAGGCTTGGATGACTAGGAAGACGCCACCACCTAGCTTCCTAGACGCTGCCCTTACCCAAACTCCGGACACAATGCCAGATGATCCTCCATACTCTCCAGATCCACCTGCTTATCTCCAAGCTCATGATGCCCAATATTACCCCTCAGAGGTTACCCACAAGGTTCCCTACTCATACAAACAGGGCCCCAGGGATGAGCCTCATGTTGAAAATGAAAGGTTCACAGGAAGAAAAGGGAAAGATGGGGCACCCAGGAGGCTGAAAGGCATAAAACAGTCCTTAAAGAACAAGCAAGGAATGGGAGACCAGGGAAGCATGGTTTACAAAGAACTGTCTGTGACCCCCGACGTTCGCTTGCCCGCGGGGTTTAAAGTGCCAAAATTTAACTTGTATGATGGGTGTGGGGATCCGGTAGCCCACCTAAAGGTTTATTGCAGTGAAATGAGAGGTGCTGGAGAGAAAAATGACTTGATGATGGCGTATTTCAGTGAGAGCCTGACTGGGGCAGCTTTGGACTGGCATGCTCGTTAAGATGTTAGTAAGTGGCCTACATTGGGTGACATGACTCAAGATTTTGTTCAATACTTTCAATATAAATTAGGCGTTACCCCAGACTACTCCTCCATATCTAGGATGGGAAAGAAACTGGAGGAAAGCTTTAGAGAGTTTAGGCTCAGATGGAGGGAGCAGGATGCTCGAGTCAATACCCTGATTGGTGAAGAAGAAATGGTTGAGCTTTTTCTACAAGCTCAGGGACCCATCTACTTCAGTCATTTGATCTCGGCCCTGGGAAAACCTTTCAATGATGTGTTAAAAATGGGGAAGCTAGTATAAGAGGGAATCAAGTCAGACAAAATCATGAGTTGTTCGAAAAACATTCAGAACATCCCCGTAAGCTTGGGTGGAAGAAAGAGAAACATAAAAGATGATCCAATGGGCTTTCCCGATCAACACTTCCAGCATCGACATCGTCCCCGTGGATATCATTATGCACCAGATGATCCTCCCCAATGCCACTTCTCTCCATAGAACTCCCAAAGTCGTACATCACTCTTCCAGTACCCAACTCCACAAAATGCCTATCTACCCCTACGAGCCTACCGAAACCCCCCTGGATCAGGTTTCCGGCCAAATCAAGCCTTTAAGAACGAGAGGTTACGAAAGAAGAAAACCTTCACTCCATTAGGAAAGTCATATGCCAGTATGTTCCAAAGGCTAAGGATATTGAACATGTTGAAGCCGACCTAGATAAAAATTATAGACCCTCTTCCAAAGAAGTTTGATTTTTCTCAAAGGTGCGCATACTGCTCGCATGCCCCGGGGCATGATATAGAGAAGTGTTGGAATCTGAAGAACGCAATTCTGAAGCTTATTGATGCAGGCGACATTATCGTGCAAAATCCAGATGCAACAGACATTAGCCAAAGTCTGTCACCTGTGCATAATGAGACGCATATGGTGGGTATGATTTATTTTGAAAAGGAATGTGAGAATTCTTATGGAATCCTTGGAGGTCCACGTGCTACGAAGCTTTCAGCGCTATCAGAGGTTGATCCTAAGAATGAGCAGGCAAAGGTAACCCAAAGACAATCGGTTTAGAACAATGTGATGGAGGCTTGTGAAGGTCCTAGCATTGTTGATGCAGAAGTAAGTGGCTAATATGTTGAGTTTGATGATTTGAAAGACGCTCTTTTCTTTGTTTGCCAAGGAGGAGTTTTTGTGGTTTATTTTGTTGTCATTTTTGCTGTCCGGGTTATTTCAGGGTTGTAATCCGGATATTGTCTTGTGACTCAAATCCTTCTATCCTTTATTTCGTCTAGTTCCTTTAGTCGTATTATCTCACTTAGTGTTTTCTAGGTTTGTTCTAGGTTTGTAGCCCCAGTTTAGTTTGTCTGTTTTTTGTCCAAACCCTTTCACCATCTGTCTAATGCAATTTTCTGTTTTCTGTTATTTCTAGTCATTTTGTTTAGTTCTCTTTTCCTTTTATAGTCCTTTTCCTATTGACTCTAGTGACATGACATGCACGCGTAATTCTCAGCCTGGTTTTAAAAGTCAGTTTAGTCATGAAGCAATGAAACAATGTTGAAGATGTAGGGACATTGAAGGGAAATAAGTGAAGGCACTTTGAGATCACTTCAAGCCCAAATTGTGTGAAACTGGGACAGGTAGAACATAAAAATACACTATTGGAATGCATCATGCTGCATCGGGTGAAGATAATGGCAAGTTTGCCCCAAATTTGTAGAGGGTCGTTCGTGGTAATGAAAGTGAGGGTGTTGTCCAATAGGGCTTGATAATTAACAGATGTAGAAGGCGAATGCGTGGATATGGTTGTCAAGTCTAGTACAATCAAAAGATGTTACAAATGTTTTCCTTGGTTTGTTTAAATTGTGTAGTTTGCACTTGGCATTTTTGGAGATTGGAATAACGAAGACATTTTGTTCTGCTATCTAAACACTTTATCCTTCGTTACCCCTTTGAGCCTTATTTATTTTCTTTCATACCCCTCTTTCGGAATCAGTAACAAAGATCAGAAATGCAAGCGTGAAAGATGAGTAAAGGAAAAAGAGAAAAGAAAAAGAATGAAAAGAGAGAGAAGAAAAAGAAGAAGAAAGAGAAAAGAAAAAAGAAAAAAGAAAAAAAAAGAGAAAAAAGAAAAAAAAGGAAAAAAGAGACGAAAAACAACAACAAAAAGAAAAGAAGGAAAGAAGAGAAAAGAAAAAGAAAAGAAAAATCACAACAAACAAAGTAATTCCTATAACATGTACTACGTTCGACCTGACTCCTTTTAAGGATACATAGGGAGCCTCACGATTCAGTCTCATCAAAATAAAAATCTAAAAGTCCCCAAGCAAGAAACTGGGGCAGAAGTTGTGGTTGTTGTAAGAAATCTAATTATGAAAGTTGTAATTTTGAACCCATGTGAATTGTTTTGAGCCTTTGATATCCTTTCTTTCTAACCCTATCCAAAAGCCCACATTACGGTCCAAAGAAAGACCTTCCGATCGGTCTTCGAGAAATTTCAGGTCAAACATATCAGGGGCAACACTTTGGTCCAAACAGGAAAATGTTAAAAATGAGAGAGTCTTATTGGTGAAAACCTTCACGGGCACCGTAAGACGATGGAAAGCTGAGAGAAATAAAAAATAAGAGAGTCTTATTGGTGAAAACCTTCGCGGGCACCTTGAGGCGACGGTAAGTTGAGAGAACGAACAAATGAGAGAGGCTTGATGGTGAAAACTCTCCGGGTACTACAAGTCGAATAAGAATTGTGAATCAGATTGGATAATCGGAGCATTGAAGCCCAGTTTCACGGTTTAAAGGTACAACAAGAGTCGAACATCAGGCTCACTTGACAGAATAGGCCACAGGTGCATGTCATGGTCATTAAAATTGGTATCCACAACTGATAGGTTTCTACTTTGTAGTTTTCTCGTTAGGAATCATCTTTTTCCATTGTCCTTCACTCTGTTCTTTTTGTCTTGTTCACTTCCTCTTCCTGAGTCTGTGCGGTTAGAACAAGTGAGAAATGACTTCAAAATTTGCCACCAGCTGTCCAATTGCACAAAACGGGGTCTGGCTAGCACATCAAAATGTCATAAGTCAAAAAAGAACAACAAGCGCATTGAACTGGTAATAATCAACATGATTTGGGATCCTTATGAAATACAAAGGTTTGGTACACATCAATTCAGGAACAATGTAACAGATGGAGGGTGTTAGGTAAATGGATCAAAGGTATTTTCGGTGAAGCACGATGGTTTGGTACTTATCAATTCATGAACAATGCAACAAGATGGAGGGTGTTTGGTGAACGGATCAAAGGAATTTTCTGTGGTAAGGTTGACAAAAGGTGTTTAATCAGTGACAAGCGAGGTCTTCCGAGAAGAAATCAAAGTTATCGTGGCAAGTGAAGGAGCAACAGACCTCAAGGCCAGGGCCAGTGGTTTAAGTCAAGAAAGAACAATATGCGCGATGAATGGGTGGCAATTGTCGTGCTTTGAGATTCATGTGAAACACAAGGGTTTGGTAAATGTCGGTTTATGAGCAATGCAACAGATAGATGGTATTGGGTCTGAATGAGGAAGAGGTATTTTCTGTGATAAGGATGACAGAGAAAGTGGTTAGTCAATAAACAAGCAAGGTCTTCGAGTGAAAATCAAAGCTATCATGGGACTTGAAAGAGAAATCGCCCTCAAAGTCAAGGCCACAAACCAACCCCATATTTTTAAACTGACAAGATTTTTCTTTGACTTGAAAGAGGAGCAGAAAATTTCAATTGTTTCGGAGGAACCTTCCGTAAGAGGGAAAAGCAAGCACCAAACAGGTTTGACTTGTGATTTTCAGGATCCACTTGGATAATGGGATTTAATTTTAAATTTTCAGGACCCTCCTGGATAATGGGATTTAATTTAAAATTTCAGGACCCTCCTGGATAATGGGATTTAGTTTTTAAATTTTCAGGACCCTCCTGGATAATGGGATTTAATTTTAAATTTTCAGGACCCTCCTGGATAATGAGATTTAATTTTAAAATTTCAGGACCCTCCTAGATAATGGGATTTAGTTTTAAGTTTTCAGGACCCTCATGGATAATGGGATTTAGTTTTTAAATTTTCAAGACCCTCCTGGATAATGGGATTTAATTTTAAATTTTCAGGACTCTCCTGGATAATGAGATTTAATTTTAAAATTTCAAGACCCTCTTGGATAATGAGATTTAGTTTATGTTTTCAGGACTCTCCTAGATAATGGGATTTAGTTTTTAAATTTTCAGGACCCTCATGGATAATGAGATTTAATTTTAAATTTTCAAGACTCTCCTGGATAATGAGATTTAATTTTAAATTTTCAGGACCCACCTGGATAATGAGATTTAGTTTTAGGTGTTCAGGACCATCCTGGATAATGAGATTTAGTTTTAAGTTTTCAGGACCCTCCTGGATAATGGGATTTAATTTTAAAATTTCAGGGCCCTCTTGGATAATGGAGTTTAATCTTAAAAATTCTCAGGACCCTCCTGGACAATGGGTCTTAGTTAAAATTCAAAATGTTTATGAGTAACAAGATATAGCATAGGCTCTACCTTGATGAAATATAAGTTTGGCTTTGTTGTTTTCATGCTTAGTATAAGATTCAATTTGAAATTTTCAGGACCCTCATGAATAATGGGACTTAGTTTAATACCTCCATTAGATGCTAAGATTTAGCATAAGTTTCACCGTTATGAAGTTGAATTTAGCTCTGAAATTTTCACCCTTAGGATGAGATTTGATTTAAATTTCAGGACCCTCCTGGATAATGAGATTTAGTTTTAAGGTCTTCATAGATAATAAGATTTAGCGGAAGTCTTACCTTTAGGAAATATAACTTAGCTTTAAAACTGTCATATAACTAGAAGTTTTCAGGATCCTCATGGATAATGAGATCTAGTTTTTATAATTCTTTGAGATTTTCTAGTAACATAATTCAATTAACACTCACAGATGCGCCCAACACCAAACTGGGGTAGAAGTTTTCTTTGTTTGTCTTTGTCTATTTTGTGGAAATCAGGCGTCCACCTGGAAAATAAGGGAATACGTTTCAAATTCAGCAATCAGGCGCCCACCTGGAGAACAAGGGAATACATTTCAAATTTAGCAATCAGGCGCCCACCTAGAAAACAAGGGAATACATTTTAAGTTCAGTAATCAGGCGCCCACCTAGAGAACAAGGGAATACATTTTTCAAGATCAGTAATTAGGCTCCCACCTGGAGAACAAGGGAATACATTCAAGTTTCAGCAATCAGGCGCCCACCTGGAGAACAAGGGAATACATTCAAGTTTCAGCAATCAGGCGCCCACCTGGAGAACAAGGGAATACATTTTCAAGTTCAGCAATCAGGCGCCCACCTGAAGAATAAGGGAAAACAGTTCAAGTTTCGAGGAAAGCAGTTTCAGGGAAAAGCAGTGCAAGTATTCCGCAATCAGGAGCCTCCCTGGAGAATAAGATGATTCACTTCAGAATGCAATTCAAGTCAGCAACGAAAGAAGTTTGCAACAAGAATGCGAGTCAACAATCTGAGGTGATCAACAAAAGTTAGTCACAACAAAGAAAGAAAAAAAAAAAAGAAAGGCAAGAAGTCAATCCAGATGCAGAAGTTGATGAAAGATGTGGGCTGCTTAAGACATGGCCGAAGTCACAAGAACTGCATGCCCGATTTTGATCCGAAAAGCTAAGAAGAACGAGCTAGCACCTGCAACTAGCAAACGTCAAGGTTCAAACTCAAAGTCTGTATGAAGATCCATTCAATACTCAAGATCAAGCTTCAGAAGACTTATAGATATGAATCTTGTAACTCGTAGTTGACAGGCTTAGCTAGTCTTTTTCATGTTTTGATTTTTTTATGTAACATCAGGACTACGGACCGGAACATCGGCGCAACAGCACCTCGACCAGCTCTCTACCTCAGCACACTCCATCATCTCACTCACCTCTAAACTATACGTGGCCTGATTCCTTTATAGCCAAGGATATGTAGGCAGCTCAGATACCAGGGCTCGGTCACATTCCCCTCTCTCTTAGTTTTATTCTCTCTAAATAAGGGTCAGGTCAAAAAAACTGTCTAGTCGTTAGTTTTGGTATCTCTAAATAAGGGTCAGGTCAAAAAACCTATCTAGTCGTTCTTTGTCTGAAAATACTTCGTATTTCTAGTCAAAGAGGGGCAGCTGTAGACATGTGATTTTTGACCCTCCCCAAGATTTTTCATATTTTAGCACGTAGACATTTAATTTAGGCATAATATAGCTATTTCAACTATTTTTGACTTCTTTACTTTATTTTCGTCTTTAAAAATGGAAAATTACAAAAAATACTTTAGTATTTTGAAGAGTTGCTGAAATTTTCTGCAGAAAGTTGTTTTGACAGAAACTAGTGCAACCACGAAGCTGAATTTGGACGCTTATATCTCAAAATCTATAAGGAATATGAAATATGCAAAACATAAAAGTTGTTGCCCTTGCATTCTAGTTTCCAGAAAGTCAAACCATTCATGATTTGGACATTTTATCAGAAAGTTATGATCGATTGAAGATGGCTAGTGGAGAAGTTTCGATAGAATTTTCTGATGCATGGAGCCGACTTTAGAAGCTCATATCTCGGAATATATAAAGAGTTATATGGTGTGCAACCCATAAAGTAAAAGGTCTTCGAGTCTAGTTTCTAAATCTTTAATTTGTTTGTCATGTGGATATTTCCACAAGGAGTTATGGGCGTTTTAACAAAAGGTGTACAACAGAGGAAAATTGTAATAGGATGTACAACCTGCATAGCGCAAGGTACAACCCGATGATGTAGACATGTAATTTTTGACCCTCCCCAAGATTTTTCATATTTTAGCACGTAAATATTTAATTTAGGCCTAATATAGCTATTTCAACTATTTTTGACTTCGTTACTTTATTTTCGTCATAAAAAATGAAAAATTACAAAAACATACTTTAGTATGTATCTTTCATAATTCTTAAAAAATAATAATAAATAAATACAAAAATAGTACCTTATTTTTATCTTTATATAATTTTGAAAATACAAAAAAATATATAATAGTTTCATGTTAGCTTTTGCATTGTGTAGTATTTTTATCTTATTTTAAAATGAGTCAATTAAGGTGTTGGATCACAATTTTAAGAGTTTTAGAACCCAGTTCTTGGCCCAATTCAGATTAGTCCATTAAGCGTAGGGACCTTTCTAGACTCTTCTTTGGAATAAAAACAAACAAAAGACCCTAAAGATTTAATACACAAAAGACCTAGGGACTAATTGGCAAAATACACAAAAATACACCTAAACCTAGACTCTACCTATAAAGTAATGCTTAAAAAAAGCTGGAAAAAGAACAAAAAAAGCTGAAAAGTTGCGCATCTTTACACCTAAAAAAGGGCCCCTCCCTTAAACCTTCTCCTCTTCATTCCAATTCCAACATAGAAGAGATATCAGTAGCAGTCCTATTCAAAAACCAGCTCCCCACCTTATACCAAAGGACCTCTTCCCCCCCCCACACCTCTTCAGCAGTACCGCAGTCCACCACCAACCCTGCCGACGACCACCCCCTCTTTGATTGTCCCGGATAGAATTTTGGAGGAAATTGATTGGGAAAGGAAAAGAGTTCCGTTTTCTTCTCTGATTTCTGTTCATATGGAGCTGGATTGAGCCAGCTCGTCGCTATTGGAGTTGCCGATCGAGGTTGTTGTTGGAGGTTAAAGTCCAAAATTACGGTTGTAACTGTTGCTCTGCTTCAGTGTCACGACCCCAACCCTGATCGTGATAGCGCCCAACACACTGCTAGGCAAGCCTGACCAACTAACAACCCTTTCTGTTTTCTTATAAAAATTATTATTAGCTAACACAGTTAAATTGCTAAATTACTCCAATAAGAGTTTAAGACAACGAGTTAAATATGCGGAAATTCATATAATAATACCACTACATAGCCCATACAGATCTGGTGTCACAAGTCTCGAGCCTCTAGTAAAAGTTTAACAACCTAATACATGTCCATCTAGGGAATACTAATTAATAACAAGGATAGAAGGGATAGATAAGGGCTGCAGACGCCATGCAGCTACCTCGATGCTCCCGGATATGCGCTGCTCAACTGAAATAATCCTCACTCAGCCTCAGATGTACCTGGATCTGCACACAAAGTGCAGAGAGTAATGTGAGTACTCCGACCCAGTGAGTAATAAGCATAAATAATGACTGAGAATAAGAAATCACAGAAAACACAGAGTAATCTATACTGCGGCAGTTTAAAAACAAGTAATATGAGAGTAATAAACCAATGGAAGCAAAATGTAAAAATACTACAACAAATAAGCAGTTAAGTGACAAACATATAAAGACAAATTAACACATAGAACAATACCCTATAGTACCCGCTGTGACGTGCAACCCGCTCTATTTATTTATCGTCGACGACACTCACTGGGGGTGTGCAGACTCCGGGAGGGGCCCCTTGCGGACCAAGCGCAATATCAAGCCATCTCGTGGCATCAAATCTAGGCCCTCAGCCTCATATCAATATCAGTATAACACTGTTGCGGTGCGCAGCCCGATCCAATAGTATCCTCACATACTCAGTCCAGAAATCATATAAGCCCCTCGGGCAATAGTAAGATAGTAGTTCTCAGCCCAAAACATCATTTAATATATCTTTTAGTTTCAAGAATCGAGTAAAAGTGGCTGAGTTGTAAGACAGTAGAAAACGGTACGACTGAGTTCAAGTAGTAAGTCAAACAGTGAGGAAATAGTAAATAAACTCCCCGGAGGGTTCAAAGAATTGGCAAGAAGCCCCAAATATGACAATCAGTCCAAATAATGATGATAACAAATAAGCTTTAATCAAATACGCAGTAGAAGCATCACTCGGGACGAACCAAGTCACAATCCCCAATAGTAAACGACTCGCGCTCATCATCAAGCGTGTGTCTTACCTCAATATAGCACTACGATGTGCAAATTCGGGGTTTTAAACCCTCAGGACATCATTTACATTAATTACTCACCTCGAACCGGCGAAATCTCTAGCTCGCGACGCCTTTGCCCCTCAAATCGGCCTCCACATGCGTCGAATCTATCCAAAATTGGAACGAATACGTCACAATATGCTAAAGGAACAAAGCCCAAGCGGAAACAGTCAACAAAGGGCACTATTCCCGAAAATACCAAAACCCGAGCCCCGGACCCACATCTCGAAATTTGACCAAATTCACAAAACTAGAATCCTTATACTCTCACGAGTCTAACCATACCAAAATTATCCAATTTTGATACCATTTGGTCCCTCAAATCATCGTTTTATATTTTTGAAAGGTTTCACAATTTTCTTCCCAAATTCCATCCCAAATCACGAATTAAATGATGAATTCAGTGATAGATTCATGTACTCTAGCCAAATCTGAGTTAAAATCAGTTACCCCGATGAATTCCTTGAAAACCTTCGAAAAATCGCCAAAATCTGAGCTCTCTAGGTCAAAATATTAAATAAAACCCAAAACCTCGTATTTATAGGTACCCCCTCAGATTTCAGCTACCGCGGGCCGCACAAAATGGCCACAGTCCGCGCAAGCCAGTGCGGTCCGTGCAAACACAACCGCGGCCGCACAAGCCTTCCTCTGCAGTGACAGGATTTAGTATTTTGGCCATAACTTTTAACTTTCTGGAAACTAGACACGAAGGGCTACAACTTTCGTTTTTGAAACATCTCAAAATTCCTTGTATATCAAAAGATATGAGCTTTCGAGATAAGACCAGCGGAACGTTTCTTCATCGCGGCCGTACCCACTTTTGTGCGGTCCGCGTGACGCCTACCGCGCCCGCACCCGCTTTTGTGCGGTCCGCACTGCACTCACCGCGGGCGCACTTATTTTTGTGCGGACCGCGTGGGTGAGTTCTGGGGACTGCAACCCTCCTGGACCTCCTACAACTATGATTTTCGGCCTAAAACATCCCGGAACCTATCCGGTACCCCCGGAACTTCAAACTAATTGTACCAACGCATCCCATGACATCGTTCAAACTTGTTCAACACTTCGAAACTCTTACAACAACATCAAATCATCAATTTCACATGGGATTCAAGCCTAAGAACTCCAAGAATTCTTAAATTATGCTTTCGATCAAAAAGTCTATCAAATCACGTCCTAATGACCTAAAATTTTGCACACACATCCCAAATGACACAACGAAGCTACTGAAACTGTCAAAATTCCATTCCGACCCCTATATCAAAATCTCGCCTATCAACTGGAAATTGCCAAATATCAATTTCGCCAATTCAAGCCTAAATCTTCTCTACAACTCCAAAACCCATTCCGATCGCGCTCCTAAATCACCTCCCGAAGCTAACCGAACCATCAGAACTCACATCTGAGCCCTCTAACATATAAGTCAACATCCGGTTGACTTTTTCAACTTAAGCCTTTTTAAAAGAGACTAAGTGTCTCATTTCTTACCTTAATCCTCTCTGAACTCAAACTAATCATCCCGATCACATAAAACACGAATAACGAAGCATAAAGAAGCTGAAATGGGGAAAAACAGAGCGGTAACTCATGAGACGACTGGCCGGGTTGTCACATCCTCCCCAACTTAAACAAATGTTCGTCCTCGAACAAGTCAAGAAACATACCTGAAGCCTCGAATAAGTGTGGATATCTGCTCTGCATATCCCGCTCGGTCTCCCAGGTAGCCTCCTCTATGGGCCGACCTCTCCACTGCACTTTCACTGAAGCTATATCCTTTGACCTCAACTTCCGAACCTGACGACCCAAAATAGCCACTAACTCCACATCATATGTCAAATCATAGTCCAACTGAACCGTGCTGAAGTCCAAAACATGAGACGGATCCCCAATATACTTCCGGAGCATAGAAACATGAAATACCGGATGCACGCTAGACAAGCTGGGTGGCAAAGCAAGCTTATAAGCCACCTCCCCAATCCTCCGAAGCACCTCAAACAGCCCAATAAATTGCGGACTCAACTTTCCTTTCCTCCCAAATCTCATAACACCCTTCATGGGCGAAACCTTCAGCAAGACCTTCTCACCAATCATGTAGGATACATCTCGAACCTTCCGGTCCGCATAGCTCTTCTGACGCGACTGTGCTGTACGAAACCTCTCCTGAATCACCTTCACCTTCTCTAAGGCGTCCTGAACCAAATCTATCCCCAATAGCCTAGCCTCGCCGGGCTCGAACCAACCAACAGGAGATCTACACCGCCTCCCATACAAAGCCCCATACGGAGCCATGTGAATACTCAACTGGTAGCTGTTGTTGTAAGCAAACTCTGCAAGTGGCAAAAACTCATCCCATGAACCTCCAAAATCAATAACACAAGCACGCAACATGTCCTCCAATATCTGGATAGTATGCTCGGACTGTCCGTCCGTCTGAGAATGAAATGCTGTGCTCAATTCCACCTGAGTACCCAACTCCCTCTGCACGGCCCTCCAAAACTACGAAGTGTACTGAGTACCTCTAAATGAGATGATGGAAACCGGAATACCATGCAACCGAACAATCTCCCGGATATAAATCCCTACCAACCGCTCTGAAGAATAGGTAGTACACACAGGAATGAAGTGCGCAGACTTGGTCAGCCGATCAGACTTGGTCAAAGTCCGTGGAAGTCCAACAACAAAGTCCATAGTAATCTTCTCCCACTTCTACCCGGGAATAACCATCTGCTGAAGCAAGCCACCTGGTCTCTGATGCTCATATTTCACCTGCTGATAATTGAGACACCGAGCTACAAATCCCACGATATCTTTCTTCATTCTTCTCCACCAATAGTGCTGCCTCAAATCCTGATACATCTTCGCAGCACCCGGATGAATGGAATACCACGAGCTATGGGCCTCCGGAATCAACTCTCTAAGCCCATCCATATTGGGCACACAAATCCGGCCCTGAATCCTCAACGCACCATCATTACTCATGGTCACATCTTTGGCATCATCATGCTGAACTCTGTCCTTAAGGACAAGCAAGTGTGGATCATCATACTGGTGCTCTCTGATGCGATCATATAAGGAAGACCGAGAAACCACACAAGCCAACACCCGACTAGGCTCCGAAATATCTAGTCTCACAAACCGATTGTCTAAGGCCTGAACATCAACTACAAGGGGTCTCTCCCCAACTAGAATATATGCCAAACTCCCCATACTCACTGTCTTTCGGCTCAAAGCATCGGTTACCACATTGGCCTTCCTCGGGTGATACAATATGGTAATATCATAATCCTTAAGCAACTCTAACCATCTTCACTGCCTCAAATTAAGATCCTTTTGCTTGAACAAATGCTGAAGATTTCGGTGATCAGTGAATACCTCACAAGATACGCCATATAAGTAGTACCTCCAAATCTTCAATGCATGAACTATTGCAGCCAACTCCAAATAATGAACAGGGTAGTTTTTCTCATGGGGCTTCAACTGACGAAAAGCATAGGCAATGACTCTACCCTCCTGCATCAGTACACAACCAATCCCAACTCTCGAAGCATCACAATACACGGTATATGAACCTGAAGCTGATGGAAAAACCAATATTGGAGCTGTGGTCAAGGCTGTCTTGAGCTTCTGAAACCTCTCCTCACACTCGTTCGACCATACCAATGAAACACCCTTTTGAGTCAACTTGGTCAAAGGCGCTGCGATAGATGAAAATCCCTGAACAAACCGGCGATAATAGCCTGCCAAATCGAGAAAGCTACGAATCTCTGTGGCTGAGAACGGTCTAGGCCAACTCTGAATCGCCTCTATGTTCTTTGGATCAACCTGAATACCCTCGTTGGACACCACGTGCCCCAAGAAAGCCATTGAATTGAGTCAAAACTCACACTTGGAGAATTTTGCATAAAGCTTCTCCTCTCTCAATCTCTGCAACACAACTCTCAAATGCTCCGCGTGCTCCTCCTGACTACGCGAATACACCAGAATATCGTCAATAAAGACTATGACGAATGAATTGAGATAAGGCCGGAACACGGTGTTCATCAAATGCATGAATGTTGCTGGGGCATTGGTTAGCCCGAAAGACATAACAAGAAACTTATAATGACCATATCTGGTCCTGAAAGTAGTCTTAAGAATATCTGAATCCCTGATCTTCAACTGGTGATCGCCCGAATGGAGATCAATCTTGGAGAACACTCTCGCTTCCTGAAGCTGATCAAATAAATCATCAATGCGAGGCAAATGATACTTGTTCTTAATTATTACTTTGTTCAATTGCCTATAATCGATGCACATTCTCATTGTACCATCCTTCTTCTTCATAAACAGAACGGGCGCACCCCAAGGTGACACACTAGGCCGAATGAACCCCTTATCTAGGAGTTCCTGAAGTTGTTCTTTCAATTCCTTCAACTCTGCTGGTGCCATACGATTCGACAGAATAGAAATGGGCTTAGTTCCCGGCACCAGGTCAATACCAAAATCAATATCCTTGTCCGGTGGCATATCCGGCAGGTCTGCAGGAAAAACATCGGGAAAATCCCTCACAACTGGAACAGAATCAATACTAGGAGTCTCGGCTCCAACATCCCTCACAAATGCTAGATATGAAAGGCAACCCTTCCCAACCATACGTTGGGCCTTCAAGAAGGATATCACTCTACTAGGAACATAATCAGTCACTCCACGCCACTTGATCTGCGGTACACCCGGCATAGCCAAAATGGCTGTCTTAGCATGACAGTCTAGAATAGCATGACACGGGGATAGCCAATCCATGCCCAAAATGACATCAAAATCCACCATGCTCAATAACAATAGATCTACTCGGGTCTCCAGACCCCCAATAGTCACCACACATGACCGGTACACATGGTCTACAACAACAGTATCGCCCACCGGGGTAGATATATGAACAGGTAAAGCAAGAAACTCACGGGGCATACCCAAATAATGAGCAAAGTATGATGACACATAAAAAAGGTGGAACTGGGATCAAATAATGCAAAGGCATCTCTGTGGCAGACTAAAACAATACCTGTAATGACAGCATCCGAAGCAATGACGTCGGGTCTGCCTAGGAGTGCATTGAAACGGGCCTGACCGCCCCCTGATCGACCTCCTCCTCTAGGGCGACCCCTGGCTGCCTGACCTCCACCCCTAGCTGGCTGGGCGGGTGGTGAAGTAACTGGAGCAGAAGTTGAGGGCTAACCCGTTTGTTGATACTGACCGCTGCGAAGTCGAGGAAATTGCCTCCTTATATGCCCAAACTCTCCGCACTCATAACAACTACCCGGTGCTGGAGATGGGGACTGAAAGGAAACCCTCGCACCGGAATGACTAGCTGATGCACTCGGCACAGAAGAACCCTGAGCTGATGGGGTATGAGATGAACTCTGAGCTAGAAGGGCGCTGAGTGAAGGCTAGCCCTGCTGAGACCCATGATGACCACGACCGGAAGATGCCCCACGATACTCTGGATGGGCCGAATGAGCAGGTCTGAAAGAACGACCTCTACCATGCTGGAACTGGCCTGTCGAAGGAGCACCACTGTAACTGCCCGATCCTCAAGGCCTCTTGGCCTCCCTCTCCTCTCGCTCCCGACGGCGAACCGTCTCAATCTCACGAGCGATATCAACTACATCCTCGAACGTAGCACCCAATACGCTCTCTCTAGTCATCAGAATACGGAGATTGTAGTTAAGGCCATCCACAAATCTCCTGATCCTCTCACGATCTGTCGGAATCATCCAAATGGCATGATGAGACAACTCAGAAAACCTTATCTCATACTGGTTCACGGTCATACCCACCTGCATCAACAACTCAAACTGCCTACGCAGCTCCTCTCTGCAGGACTACAGTACATACTTCTCTAAGAAGAGAGCGGAGAACTGCTGCCAAGAAAGGGGTGTTGCACCAACCGGCCTATACCTCTCAAAATCCTCCCACCAAGTAAGGGCAGCCCCCGAGAACTGAAAGTTGGTAAATGCCACACCACTAGAATCAAGAATCCCTGCTGTACGGAGCATCCGCTGGCACTTGTCAAGAAAACCTTGGGCATCCTCGCCCTCAACACCACTAAAAGACGGAGGCTAGAGCCTACCAAACCTCTCAAGATGACGCTGCTCATCGTCCAGCATAGTTGGTACTACGAACTCCTGAACTGGTACAACCGGCTGAGCTAGAGGTGCCCCCGACATCTGTAGTCCCTGCACTACCTGCTTAGTTGTGCGAGCAGTAGGGGTCTGATTGCCTCCTCCGGCCTTTGAGGTAGCTGCTGCGATAGTGGCTGAATCTGCCTGAGCCAGGCCAGTGCAAACTGATAAGATCTGGGCCAAGGCCTCCTAAAGACCCGGACTCACGATGGGCACAGCTGGTGCCTGAACTGGTGCTGCTGGAACATCCGTAAATGGAGCCTGATTCGGAGCTAGGGCAGCTGGTGGATATGCAGGTGCTTCCCTCGCTGCTCTGCCCCTGCCACGACCCTGCCCACGGCCTCTGGTGGTCTCAGTTGGTGGCACTGGTGGTCGTCCACCTCGTCCGGTAGCTCGCGTCCTCACCATCTGTGAGAGAATGGAATATAGAAGTTTAGTTCTCGGATCAACAAAGTCGCACGATAAGAATTCAAGAATGAGAAGTTTTTCCTAAAGGTTCTGCAGCCTCTCGAGGATAAATACAGATGTCTCCGTACCGATCCATGAGACTCTACTAAACTGGCTCATGACTTGCGAGACCTATGTAACCTAGGCTCTGATACCAACTTGTCACGACCCCAACCCCGGTCGTGATGGCGCCCAACATACTGCTAGGCAAGCCTGACCAACTAACAACCCTTTCTGTTTTCTTATAAAAATCATTATCAGCTAATACAGTTAAATTGCTAAATTACTCCAATAAGAGTTTAAGACAAAGAGTTAAATATGCAGAAATTCAGATATTAATACCACTACATAGCCCATACAGATCTGGTGTCACATGTCTCGAGACTCTAGTACAAGTTTAACAATTAATACATGTCCATCTAGGGAATACTAATTAATAACAAGGATAGAAGGGAGAGATCAAGGCTGCGGATGCCATGCAACTACCTCGATACTCCCGGATATGCGCTGCTCAACTGAAATAATCCTCACTCAGCCGCAGATGCACCTGGATCTGCACACAAGGTGCAGGGAGTAATGTGAGTACTCCGACCCAGTGAATAATAAGCATAAATAATGACTGAGAATAAGAAATCACGGAAAACACAGAGTAATCTATACTGCGGCAGTTTAAAATCAAGTAATATGAGAGTAATAAACCAATGGAAGCAAAATGTAGAAATACTACAACAAATAAGCAGTTAAGTGACAAACATATAAATAGAAATCAACACATAGAACGGTACCCTATAGTACCCGTTGCGGCGTGCAGCCCGCTCCATTTATTTATCGTCGACGGCGCTCACTGGGGGTTTGCAGACTCCGGGAGGGGCCCCTTGCGGCCCAAGCGCAATATCAAGCCATCTCGTGGATCAAATCTAGGCCCTTGGCCTCATATCAACATCACTATGACACTGCTGCGGCGCGCAGTCCGATCCCATAGTATCTACATTTGGCCCTTGGCCGTACTCAGTCCAGAAATCATATAAGCCCCTCGGGCAATAGTAAGATAGTAGTTATCAGTCCAAAACATCATTTAATATATCTTTTAGTTTAAAAAATTGAGTAAAAGTGGCTGAGTTGTAAGATAGTAGAAAACGGTATGACTGAGTTCAAGTAGTAAGTCAAACAGTGAGGAAATAGTAAATAAACTCCCGGAAGGGTTCAAAGAATTGGCAAGAAGCCCCAAATATGACAATCAGTCCAAATAATGATGATAACAAATAAGCTTTAATCAAATACGCAGTAGAAGCATCACTCGGGATAGACCAAGTCACAATCCCCAATATGAAATGACCCGCGCTCATCATCAAGCGCATGTCTCACCTCAATATAGCACTACGATGTGCAAATCCGGGGTTTCAAACCCTCAGGACATCATTTACATTTATTACTCACCTCGAACTGGCGAAATCTCTAGCTCGCGACACCTTTGCCCCTCAAATCGGCCTCCACCTGCGTCGAATCTATCCAAAATCAGAACAAATACGTCACAATATGCTAAGAAAACAAAGCCCAAGCGAAAACAATCAACAAAGGGCACTATTCCCAAAAATACCAAAACCCAAGCCCCAGGCCCACATCTCGAAATTTGACCAAATTCACAAAACTAGAATCCTTTTACTCTCACGAGTCTAACCATACCAAAATTATCCAATTCCGATACCATTTGGTCCCTCAAATCATCGTTTTACATTTTTGAAAGGTTTCACAATTTTCTTCCTAAATTCCATCCCAAATCACGAATTAAATGATGAATTCAGTGATAGATTC
The DNA here is from genome assembly GCF_000393655.2 of Nicotiana sylvestris. NCBI lineage: Eukaryota > Viridiplantae > Streptophyta > Magnoliopsida > Solanales > Solanaceae > Nicotiana > Nicotiana sylvestris. The sequence goes on from NC_091068.1 coordinate 151,492,425, forward strand.
ATGTACTCTAGCCAAATCTGAGTTAAAATCAGTTACCCCGATGAATTCCTTGAAAAACCTTCGAAATATCGCCAAAATCTAAGCTCTCTAGGTCAAAATATTAAATAAAACCCAAACCTCGTATTTATAAGTACCCCCTCAGATTTCAGCTACCGCGGGCTGCACCAAAATGACCGCGGTCCGCTCAAGCCAGTGCGGTCCGCGCAAACACAACCGCGGCCGCACAGGCCTTTCTCTACAGTGGCAGCCATTAGTATTTTCACCATAACTTTCGCTACAGATGTCCAAATTATGATATCTTTAACATTCTGGAAACTAGACACGAAGGGCTACGACATTTGTGTTTGAATCATCTCAAAATTCCTTGTATATCAAAAGCGCGACCGCATCCACTTTTGTGCGGTCTGCGCGACGCCTACGGAGGCAGCGCCCGCTTTTTTGTGGTCCGCACTGCACTCACCACGGACGCACTTATTTTTGTGCGGATCGCGTGGGTGAGTTCTGGGGCCTGTAACCCTCCTGGACCTCCTACAACTATGATTTTCGGCCTAAAATATCCCGGAACCTATCCGGGACCCCCAAAACTTCAAACTAATTGTACCAACACATCCCATGACATCGTTCAAACTTGTTCAACACTTCGGAAATAACAACATCAAATCATCAATTTAACATGGGATTCAAGCCTAAGAACTCTAAGAATTCTTAAATTATGCTTTCGATCAAAAGGTCCATCAAATCACATCCGAATGACCTAAAATTTTGCACACACATCCCAAATGACACAACGAAGCTACTGAAACTCTCGGAATTCCCTTCCGACCCCTATATCAAAATCTCGCCTATTAATCGGAAATTGCAAAATATCAATTTCGCCAATTCAAGCCTAAATCTTCTCTACAACTCCAAAACTCATTCCGATCGCGCTCCTAAGTCAAAAATCACCTCACGAAGATAACTGAACCATCGGAACTCACATCCGAGCCCTCTAACACATAAGTCAACATCCGGTTGACTTTTCCAACTTAAGCCTACTTAAAAGAGACTAAGTGTCTCATTTCTTATCAAAATCCTCTCCGAACTCAAACTAATCAACCCGATCACATAAAACACGGAAAACAAAGCATAAAGAAGCTGAAATGGGGGAAAATAGAGTGGTAGCTCATGAGACAACTGACCGGGTTGTCACATTCAGTCCGTGCAATTGCCTCAATTTGACTAATCAGAGAACTCTAACTTCAGGTTTATCTTATTCTTGTCTTTAATATCAATTGTTCTCTATATGTGGTAAGATACAAGGAGAGCCGTTTAAATTTGGAAAATGAAATTCAACTAGTGATGAAGTTTAGTAATCTCTTGCTCTTTGATTGAAATAAGATTGTTGTTGGAATTAGATTTCCTTGATACATAATTTTATTAAATTAGTCCGTGCTTTGCTTGATATCATATGCATTGAAATGGAGCTCCTATGATCAGTTGTATTAATGGATTAGTGTTTGATTAAAATTGACTAACATAATGGATGAAGACGATGAGGAGTCGATGAGAAAGGAGGGGACTGAAGCTGCTCCTTTATGTTTAACCAAAAATCTGAGTCTTTGGTCAAAGCTAAAAAAGAAATTCGGGTTACTGATAATCAGGAGACGAAAATAAAATGTTTTTGAGAATGATAGTAAAGCAGTAAATAGTTTTGTATTGTAGTAAGATCCCAATAGTATTTCGTATCCTTACAGATGGTGAGTTCTTCTCCTTTTATAGTTAATTCTAGGAGAAGATGTAATACCTTTGTCTTAATGAGGCAATTATGAGCAATAAATGACATTAAAAGAAACGTTACATAATCATTTCTTTTTAATTTAAATGTTCTAACGTATTTGATATTTAATATTGTATTTAGACTCTTTTACGTCATCAGATTCGTATCTTCAACTTGTTCCGATCTTCGGTCTTTAAATGACTTGGATAGGTACGAAACTCGTACCTATTTTAGTAATGGTCCATACCTATGTTGCTTTCTTTTTCCCTTATCTGTTGTCGCCCGTGCCTCTTGGCTATTTATTGTGTTTTAACCATTTGATCAGTCCACGTGTCATGCCACGTCACCTATAATGTAAATTCAGTTTTTTCCCAATACAGATAGTCCCCCCACTTTCCATTTATTTATCAAGTAAATAATTGGGAAGTAGATCTTCATAAAAGGGAATTTTTGCCGTAATTAATATTATGACAAATACTGATTCTTCAATTGTCTCTTCCATTTAATGCCTTATATACATGTCACCTTCTGATTGGTTCTGCAATTATACACCCCTTTTTTCGAGACTTCTTCATTCACACTATTCACGAAATGATAGTTGCCTTTATTATAGGCTTTCCTTCATTGCACTTATAAGTTTGACGGTTGTCATTATAAGCATTTTTAACCCTCTTTCGTTTACCTTCTTCTTCATAGATCTTCAACAAGCGATTTCTTACTTACTTGTATTTTGTCTCCTCTTTATTACATCCTTCTTCAACAATGTCATCTCCAAACCCTAACCCTAGAAAAGTTCCAATTCTCGATCACTTCCCCAATGCCCTCGTAAGACATAGGAGAGGCAGAGGAGGTAGGCTTCAAAGCTTGGGTCTAGGGTTCGCTCGTGGTGGTTTATTTGGTCCTTCTTCTTCTTCTTCTAGTATCGGGAGTTCTATTCCGAAGACCCCTTCTTCTAAAGGTAAAGAAATCCTTGATTCTTCTCAAGATCCTTTAGTCGATGAAATTGTTCACAGTGATTTGTCTTTTGGGAGTGATAGAACGTCTCTTCAAAAGCAAATTGTAAATTTAGAAAAAGCTGACATTTATCCTTCATTAGTGACCGAACATACAATTCTTACCATCATAAGGGATTGTAACTGGAGAAATAGTCTTCGAATGTCAATTCCTTCCCCAAATCAAAGAATTTCTTCCTTTAGAAGTGGGTACTCTTCTTTTTATACTTACCCATTTACTTTGGGTTTTAATCCTCCGGTTGATCCAGTCATTATTGACTTTTGCCGTTTTTTTAAAATCTGTTTGGCCCAAGTCGGTCCCCTAGTGTGGAGAGCAGTGGCTTGTCTAAGATACTTATCTGCCAAAGCCAATGTCAACTTCACCCTTTCTCACTTATTCATTTATACCATCCGAATTTAATGCACTATGAGGTTTTTACCTTAACTGCAAGAAGCAAAAAGGTTTTGGTAAGCCCTGAAGATGACAGAGATCGTGGATGGTACACCCGTTACGTTGCTGTACGTACGGTGGACTTGCTTGGTGAAACAAATATTCCCTTCCATGAGAAGTGGAATTTTGCACGTAAGTTTCCTTTTATTTACCGCACCTATTTTTGAGAATTCTGATTCTTTTTCTAACTTCGTCTCTTTTTGGTTTTTTGTAGCAACCATGGGAGATGTGGAACTTATTCCTGACTTCCGTTGTTGGGTAGATTCAATTTTGAAGATTGCTCCTAAGGATCAAAGAACTTGGAAATCTTTCTTCTTACATGGCTGGAAGGTGAAAACACATGATATGTCCGTTTTTACACGTTTTTTTTCTTTTTACATGTTAAACACCTTTTTCTAGTGTTGATTATGTATCCTTCTTTTAATCAGGATTTGGTGTTAGAGGAATGGCACCTGAAGTAGCTATGGCCATTCGCATGTCTGCTAATGCTGCACTTGATTTGAACAAGGCTCGAGCTTCGCTTCCCAAAAGGAAAGCTATAGGAGAAAGTTCTGAGAATGAGGAAGAGGAAGATACCTCTTTAATTGCCAGGCCAAGAGTTAGGAGACGAGTCATTAATAGTGATGAAATTGAAGATACCCCTGCTCAAACCTCATCCACCGAGCCTGTTTTGATTCATTCTGACGAGGACAACGTGCCAAGAGATACTAATGAATTAACTCAACGTCTTTTTGATAGTGGTTTTGAGAGTGGCGAGCTCGGCCCTATTTTTGATGAAGCTCCTCTCTCCTCATTCGTTCCTATTTCCTCCATTCCTTTGCCAACCGACAGTATTTCTTTACCAGCATTGAGGGCTTCCTTTCCTTTGCCAGTTTCAACTGCACCTGCTTCCACTCCTGTGTTGGTTTCTACATCTTCTCCTTTCATTCCTACTTTGACTCCTATGACTCCTGCTGTTGTGTTTACCTTTTCTACTACTCCTCCTTCTATTGCTCCTTCTCCCTTTGTTCAGCATACATAAGTGGGTTCTAGCAGTGGAACCATGGCTATGAGAAGTGTTACTCTTGAAGTTCCTGCCAACCATAGCCTTTTGAGAAAGACTGGTAGAGCTGATGTTTGGCTCGAGCCTCTAATCGGAGATATTGAGAAGAAGAAGATGGAGAGCCACAACTGCCTGACTCTGATGAATGACATAGTTCATTCTATTTTGAAGGTATTTTTCCTTTACCAACAAGTTTTTTATTTTTAATCTACAAATCCTCATTTCTATGAGTTGTCTCTGTAGGCTAACCTTATTGGTACAGAATTGATGGGAAGAATTTCCCTTCTAGAAAGAAAAACCCGTGAGTCTGAAAAATCTATCTATGAGGCCGAGGAAATAGCCAAGGGAGCCCAGCTTGAAGCAGCTAATTGGAAAGAACAGTTTGAGAATGCTCAGGCGACCATAGAGGAGTTGCAAGAAAGTAGAAATCTCCTGGAGCAGCAAAAGCGTGGTTTGACTTCTGAACTAGCAACTGCCAAGGCTTCTTCAAGCCAGTTTAAAAGAGATAAAGAGCTTTTGGAATGCTCATTGTCAGAACAATTATCAAAGGCTAGTGAAGAAGTCAGGGAGCTTAAGGCACTTTTAGCCAAGAAAGAAGAGTATGCAGGAGAATTAGTGCAAAGCTTGACTCAAGCTCAAGCTGACTTACAGACCTTCTCTGACGAGATTCGAGCTTTGAAGAGTTCTCATGCCTCCCTTGAAGCTTCCCTTGATTCCCATTTAGCTGATCATCAAATATTGAAGAATGATCTTGCTATGTGGGAAAGGGAGTATGGACTTCTGGAGGAGAACTTCAACATAGAGGTAAGTTGGGCTTTCCTTAAATCTCGATGTGATGCTTTGATGGAAGCTGCTCAGGAAAGCTTTGATTTGCAATATGAATTAGCCAAAGTCTTAGACACTATCAAGAAAAGTCAACAACCTGTTGATACTCCTTCTCCTGCACTTGAAGCTCCTGGAACAGAAGAGCTTTTAAATGAAGAATTGGCTACTGCGGCAATTGGAGTTGTAACTCCGGCTCCCGAGGGTGAAACGTCTATGACAAAGTCCATGGAAGCTGAAGCTCCTGTGACTCTTGCTTCCCTCAGTGATTTCAACATTCCAAGCCCAATTGAAATTGCTCCTGAAAATGAAATTGCAACTTCTGATGTTCCAACCCCTTCAGTTACTAGTTGAATGTATTTCAAACTTTACTGCTGTTTTTGTTTTTGTTTTTATTAATTGGTGGTGTTATCCCTTGGCAACTTTAAGGGATCTTTTGACGAAGTCTCCAGTTATCATAATGGGGCATTTGTAAAAAACAAATATTTTGCTGACTAAGTTTGTACTTAGTCTTTTATGTTAAGAAGTTTTTATTGGTACTTCTGTATATTTTATTCTTGCCTATTTATCTAGGACTTATAGAATAGCTTAGCATTTTTATCCTTTTAAAATGCTTTATGATTCTTCTCATGGATTATCGACATGAGGCTTATAAAAGAGGGCACTTTTATTTTATCGACACTTAATGAAGAAGACGTCTCAACTTCATAATGGTGTTATAATACGATGAAAGAAATAGGAATACACATGTTTTGTATGAAACAACTTTGGCAAGTTTTTATTCATGAACTTTAACAAGTGTTTGACTATTACATGTATTACAATACATCTACAACTTTCTCGTAACTGTTTTTCTTGTAACAGATTTGTACATAACATAGAATAAACAAGGTTTTTCTTCATAACCTGTTTCAGTACCTAGTCATGACCCTGTCTTTATATATTAAGAAGGGTTTGAGAGGTAACTTTGTTTATGAGTTTGAAAGATGACTCTATTGTTCTCATGAATGCTGAAAACTTCATAACTTTTTCTCAACACTTGTCTCTTTGTGGCCGACTTTTGTTCGATATTCGTATCTGTTTTTCTACACAAATCTCTGTATAATATGTAGTCCCCCAAGTGTTTGAGTGGTGAAGTATAAAGCCTCGAGCACTTGTTTATTTCTTTTACTTTGGCCTTTTTCCTGAAACAAAAAAATATACGGGACTCGGAGGTGCGATTATAGATGAAGACTGTCTAACTCGTGTGTACTTCCATCAGATTAATTGTAACCCTGGGCTGGGAAATTAAGAATACTCTATTTTGCCTTGCAGGTTGTGACTCATCATTTGGCACGAGTTAGGGTTTTTTGCCTAGCATCTAAAATCGTTAGTAAAACATTAATAATTCAAGAGAGAAATTTTAACATGGTGATACCTGACCGCAGGTACTTTTTCAGAAGTAATACCTCTTTAAATGGACGACATTCCAATGTGAGGGTAAAACTTTGCCGTCCATTGTCTCCAACTCGTATGCTCATTTTCCCACAATGTCACAAACTTTGTATGGTCCTTCCCATGTTGGACTTAACTTTCCTGAATTAGCTGCCTATGCAGATTCGAACACCTTTTTAAGCACGAAGTCCCCAATTTTGAAAAATCTGAGGCGTGCTTTCCTATTGTAATATCGTTCAATTACTTGCTTTTGTGCTGACTTTCTTATCAATGCAGCTTCTCTTCTTCCTTCAAGCAAATCAAGGTTGACTCGCATCTCTTCATCATTAGATTCCTCCGTTGCCCGATCATACCGTATGCTTGGTTCACCTATTTCAACTGGAATTAAGGCTTCCGCACCATAAACCATTGAAAATGGTGTTTCTCCAGTGCTTGTTTTTGTCGTTGTACGATAAGCCCATAATACTCCAGGTAACACCTCAGGCCAATTACCTTTTGAATTCTGTAACCTCTTCTTCAAGTTGTTGATAATGACTTTGTTAGTGGATTCTGCTTGTCCATTACATACTGGATGGTATGGCGTAGACGTTATCCTTTTAAGCTGCCAACTTTGAAGAAATTCTGTGATTTGAGCTCCTATGAATTGTGGTCCATTGTCACACACGATCTCCTTTGGTGCTCCTAAGCGGCATATTATATTTCGTCATATGAAGTCTTTAACTTCCTTCTCTCATACCTGTTTAAATGCTCCTGCTTCTACCCATTTAGTGAAATAATCTGTGAGTACAAGTAGAAACTTTACCTGACCTTTTGCTTGTGGAAGTGGACCTACGATATCCATTCCCCATTTCATAAAGGGCCACGGGGCTATAACAGGGTGTAGTAACTCAGCTGGTCTATGCATATTATTGCCGTATCTTTGACATTTATCACATTTGGACACGGAACTATTTGCCTCTTCTTCCATCTTAGGCCAATAATATCCTGCACGAATTAATGTTCTTACCAGTGACCTCCCCCCTGCGTGATTTCCACAATGTCCTTCGTGCACTTCTCTCATTACATATTCTGTTTGAGAGGGTCCTAGACACCTTGCTAGTGGTCCACCGAACATCTTTCGATAAAGATTTCCTTGATATAAACAATATCGAGCAGCTTTTTTGCGAAGCGCGTGAGCCTTTCCTTTGTCATTAGGCACGGTATCGTGCTATAAAAAGGCAACAATTTTGTTTCTCCAATCCCATGTTAAATGATTAAAATTTACCTCGTTTTTATCAGGTTCGAGAACGGAATAAAATAAATGTATAACTGAAGCATTTGTATCGTTTGCTACGTCTACTGCAGATGCGAGATTAGCTAAAGCATCTGCCTCTACATTCTCATCTCTTGGGATCTGCACTACTTTCCAAGTTTGGAATTGCTTTATTAACTCCCGTACCTTTGCGAGGTATTCTTGCATTCGCGTCTCCCTGGCTGTATAAGTCCCCAGCATTTGATTGACCACGAGTTGAGAATCACTCTGGATTATAATCTGTGTTATACCGAGTTCTCGTGCCAATTCTAGACCTGCAATTACAGCCTCATACTCTGCTTCATTGTTAGTTATAGAGTGACATTTTATAGCCTGTCTAATAGTCTCACCCGTAGGTGGTACAAGAACTATCCCTAGGCATTCCCCTTTTACATTAGATGAACCATCAGTGAATAAAACCCAAGTCCCCGGGTTTGCACCATTAAAAACTAGTAATTCTTTTTCTACTTCTAAATGCATCCCCTGACTAAAATCGGCCACGAAATAAGCTAGTACTTGAGATTTTATAGCGGTCCTGGGTTGATAATAGATTTCGTATTCACTTAGTTCTATAGCCTATTTTGCTAATCTTCCTGACAGTTTGTGTTTATGCAAAATATTTCGAACCGGAAAAGCAGTAACTACAATAATGGGATGACATTGAAAATAAGGTCTTAATTTTCTTGATGCCAGGATCAAAGCTAATGCTAACTTTTCTAGCTGGGGGTATCGTGTCTCAGCATCTAATAAGGACTTACTTACATAATAAATAGGAGATTGTTTACCTTGGTCCTCTCGGACTAAAACAACACTGACCGCAACTTCAGATACAGCCAGATAGATGAGAAGCTTTTCCCCCACCTTTGGTTTTGCCGATAACGGTGGTTTTGACAAATAAGCTTTCAAATTTCTAAGGGCTTGTTGACAATCTTCATTCCATTCGAAATGATCTTGCTTTTTGAGTGCAGAGAAAAACTTGAAACCCTTTTCTGAGGATTTGGAAATAAATCTCCCCAAAGCTGCAATTCTTCCCGTTAATCTTTGGACTTCCTTCTTATTAGTAAGGATATCAGGAATTTCTTCTATTGCTTTGATCTGAGAAGGATTTACCTCAATACCACGGTTAGAAATAAGAAAACCCAAAAACTTACCTGATGCAACTCCAAATGCACATTTTTTTGGGGTTGAGTTTCATATTAAATTTTCGCAAAATATCAAATGTAACAGATAGATGAGAAATGTGATCATGAGACTGCTGGGTTTTGACGAGCATATCATCTATATATACTTCCATTGTCTTCCCTAAATGTTCTTGGAACATTTTGGTGACCAACCTTTGATAGGTTGCCCCAGTATTTTTGAGACCAAAGGGCATTACTTTATAACAGTAAGTCCCCCTGTCTGTGATGAAAGAAGTTTTTTCTTCATCACTAGGATCCATTTTAATTTGATTATATCCCGAATATGCATCTAAAAAGCTTAAAATTTCATGACCTGCGGTTGCATCAATTAGTTGGTCTATATGTGGTAAAGGAAATGAATCTTTTGGGAAGGTTTTGTTTAGATCGGTATAATACACACAAACGTGCCACTTACCATTTTTCTTGGGTACGACCACCGTGTTAGCTAGCCAACTAGGATACTTTACCTCGCGGATCGATCCGACTTTTAATAATTTTTGGACCTCATCCTGAATCACCTGGTTCTTGAGCTTTCTTTTCTTTTGCTTTATTGGTGTGAAAGAGGGGTCCTCATTGAGTTTGTGAGTCATCACATCCGGTGGTATCCCTGTCATATCAGTGTGGGACCAAGCAAAGCAGTCTACGTTAGCTTTTAAAAATTCAATTATCATACCTCGCATGTCTGAGCATAAATTGGCTCCGACATAAACCTTCCGCTCAGGCCATTGCTCAAATAATATCACTGCCTCGAGCTCTTCAATTGTTGTTTTGATGCTTTCATTTTCTTCAGGTTCCTGAATTGTATCAGGCCTCGAGTCCAAATTTGTCTTTTCTTGTTCAGCTGAAGTTTGATCTTTTACACCTTCAACTGTTTCCTGTAATTGTTATTTTTCTTTATTTACGGTGCTCGTACCTGTTACAACGTTGACACTTCTAGCCGTCTGCTGATCCCCACAAATTTGGCAAATTCCCCATGGTGATGGGAATTTAATAACTTGATGTAGAATTGATGGGACAACATCCATATCATGTATCCATGGTCTCCCTATGATCATATTTTAGGACATTTCCATATCAACTACCTGAAATTTAGTTTCTTTAACAACACCTGTAGCAAAAGTTGTTAGAATTACCTCTCCTTTTGTTACCACACTTGAATTGTCGAAGCCTGACAAGGTGTGCACCTTGGGTATCACTTTGTCCTCAGCTTGCATTACACGTAATACCCTTAGTAGTATAATATTTACAGAACTCCCTGGATCAATCAAAACTCGTTTTACATTAGTATCATGTACAAGTAAAGATATTACCAGAGCGTCATTATGTGGAGTTATCGCTCCTTCGGTATCTGTGTCATCGAACGAAATACTTTCATTTTCTAAAACCTGCTGCACCCATTTCCCGTGTGTAATTGTTACCTTTGAAACCTTGTTGGAGGCTGTGTAGGTTATGGCGTGAATATCTTCTCCCCCACTTATCACATTCACTGTTCTCTTGGGTGAAGGAGACTTTGGTGGCTCTTGCCTATTTTTCATATAGGCTTGTTTTCCTTTTTCACTAAATAACTCAGTGAGGTACCCTTGCTTCAATAGATGATCCACTTCACTCTGCAAGAATCTACATTCTAAAGTTTTGTGCCCGTGATCATTGTGGAATTCACACCAATGATCTGGATTGCGTCTCTTTGGATTTGACCGCATCTCTTTCGGCCACCGTACCTTATCTCCCATGCTTCTCAAAACAACCACGAGCTCGGAGGTAGAAACATTAAAATTATATCCGCCGAATCGTGCCTTTAAACTTTTGTCATCATCGCGTGACTCTTGTCTGTTCCGATCATTCCTGAATTTCGAAGAAGAACCAGAGTCCCTGTTCCTCGATTTTTGATCATATTGCTGGCTATCTTGTTTTGACCGTGGGTCTTTTCCTGCAGGTCCCATATATGGATCATACCTGTTTTTACCTGATCTTTTTTCGATTTCTGATCTTCTGGGACCACCCCTTTCTTCATGATGAAACTTAGGTAAGGTATCTTCTTCAATTTGCAGCTTCGTACTATACCTGCTGTAAACATCATTCCACGTGGTTGCAGGAAATTCTCGAAGGATTTCTTTGAGTCGTCTCGTGGCTTCAGAACTTTTGTCATTTAAATTACTTGCAAAGGCTATTGCAGCCCAGTTGTCAGGCACACGGGGTAGAGTCATTCTTTCACGCTAGAATCTATTAACAAAATCTCTAATCAACTCCGAATCCCCTTGTTTGATTTTTAAAATATCTTCCATTCTTTTCTCAACCTTTTGTGCTCCCGAATGTGCTTTAATAAAAGAATCTGCAAGCTCAGCAAAAGAATTTATAGAATTTTCAGATAAAAGAGAATACCAGGTTAATGCACCCTTGGTGAGTGTTTCTCCAAATTTCTTGACCAGTACTGATTCAATTTCTTGTTTGGTCAAGTCGTTGCCTTTCACGCCTGTTGTAAATGCAGTCACGTGGGTCTGTAGTACCATCATATTTTGGGATGTCAGGCATTTTGAACTTTTTCGGAATTAGAAGGGGAGCAGCACTTGGCTTCCAAGGTTGTTGTGAGTATTTGTCTATGTCTACTTTTATTACAGGCGGAACTCCAGAGATTTGCTCAATACGCTCATTTTGTTCCTTAATCTGTTTCTGCAAGGTCAGTACTAAATTTTGCAAATAGGAATTATTTAAATTACATGGTCCCCCTTCCTGTGGTTCGCTGGTGGTTCCTCCATTCCCAGAATTAACAAGACCAAAACGGGGATTCTCCAATGTATTATTATTAGGAGTTAGTGTGGGTGGTGCAGCAGGCAGTCGACTAACTAGAGCCTGAAGAGCTTTGCCGACCTGTGCATCAATTAGCTTTTGTAAAGCTTTATTTGTGCTTCCTTCAAAGTGTTCATATTGTTCTTGTTGATCGGCACGAGATTCAGTAACAGGAGTGCCTTCACGAGATTGACGTGGGGAATTTGGAAGGGAGGGGACCACGTCACCTTGATTTTGATGGATTTGATTTTCATGGTTTCCCAATGGGTTATTACTGTTATTGTCGGTGTTGTTTGACATGGTGATAACAATGGACAAGATATAGCGTAAAAAGAAAAGATTATCAGATTCCCGGTAATTGAACCAATTTGTTTAACCAAAAATCTGAGTCTTTGGTCAAAGCTAAAAAAGAAATTCGGGTTACTGATAATCAGGAGACGAAAATAAAATATTTTTGAGAATGATAGTAAAGCAGTAAATAGTTTTGTATTTCAGTAAGATCCAAATAGTATTTCGTATCCTTACATATGGTGAGTTCTTCTCCTTTTATATTTAATTCTAGGAGAAGATGTAATACCTTTGTCTTAATGAGGCAATTATGAGCAATAAATGACATTAAAAGAAATGTTACACATTCATTTCTTTTTAATTCAAATGTTCTAATGTATTTGATATTTAATGTTGTATTTAGACTCTTTTACGTCATCAGATTCGTATCTTCAACTTCTTCCGATATTCGGTCTTTAAATGACTTTGATAGGTACGAGACTCGTACCTATTTTAGTAACGGTCCACACCTATATTGCTTTATTTTTCCCTTATCTGTTCTTGCCCGTGCCTCTTGGCTATTTATTGTGTTTTGACCGTTTGACCAATCCACGTGTCATACCACATCACCTACAATGTAAATTCAGTTTTTTCCCAATACAGTTTATGCTTTAGCTTTAGGGCATTTGATTTATTTGGAAATAGGACATGAATCTTTCATCGATGCCAACCCGTAACCCATTTGTTAATTCTTTGGAGTAGGCTCATGGAAAAGAAAAATGCTTTTGATATGTTAAGATTTAGGCTGCCCAATATAGTTTCGTAATTGCATTCATGGAATTTTCGTTAAAATTTTAGTAATTAAACCTTCAACTCACGGGTACTACTAAAACTCGGGTGTGCATTTCATGTGACCCAAATCCAAATCTCAACAACGATAAATAACATGTGTCTCGGACTGCGGGTGCATTTCATGTGGCGTGGTCCAAAGACGTGTTTCAGATGACGTTGAAATCTTCCTTAAAATAATTAAAAGCGGTTTTAAAATTAAAATGCACATAGGTTTAAAAGTGTTTTAAAGTCAGATAATTAGGCCAATAATAACAGTTAAGCGACCGTCCTAGAACCACGAAACTCGGGAATGCCTAACACCTTCTCCCGGGTTAACAGAATTCCTTACTCGGATTTCTGTGTTCGCAGACTGTAATACAGAGTCAATCTTTTCCTCGATTCGGAATTTGAACCGGTGACTTGGGACACCATAAATTATCCTAAATGGCTACTCTGAATCTTTAAATAAATTAATCCTATTTCGATTGTCACTTTAAATTGGAAAAAACTCCCTCATCTACACCCTTTTTCCGGGATATAAGGTAAAAAGGAGGTGTGACAGATGAAGCCTGGGTAGATTATTTTAAACACGAGTTTTAGTCCATTTCTTTCATTTGGCTTGGACGATATTGGAGAGATCAAGGAGGGATTTTCACCAAGCAACACTAGGTAAGTGATTATTTCCTATTTTTGAGTTTAAATATGTGATCTTATATGGATTTAGACATGGAAAATTAGTATAAATTTGGAATTTTTGGGGAAGACCTAGAATTTGGAATTTTGGATTTTTACCTCAAATTTGAGCGTGAAAATTAGAGCAAATTGTATATTTGAGTTAGTAAAGCTATGTGTAGAATTTATCTTTGAGAAAATTCGAAATTCGAGCACGTCGGAATTTTGGTCAACTTTTCGAGCGGAGTTGGGAACTTATATAATTTGAATTGTTACAAGTATTATAGTGAATATTTATTGGTTTGCCCGTTGTTTGAATAGTTTTAGGGCGTTGTGCATCAATTGGAGTTGTTTGAAGGGCTTGGAAGCCAGTTATGAAAATTTCGGAGCAAGGTGAGTCTCCAATCTAACATTGTCAGAAGGAAATTGTCCCCATAGGTGTGTTAACAAGTTATGTGATCCTATTTGTGGGGCTACGTACACACGAGATGACGAGAGTCCGTGCGTAGCTACTATTATGCTATTGTCCGGGTAGTCTAGACCCAAAAGCATGCTGTACTTGGAAATATTTGTAATCCTATTGACGGTTTGAATTGCTTAAATCACATCGGATTAGTAAGTGAATTTCTAAAAGATTGAGCTTCATTTTCTTGAATTGTAAAAGGAGAATTGGATTTTCCTTGGATAGTTGTTCCCTAATGAAGTCTTGATTAACTGTTTGAATATGTGATTCTATGTGTACCTGCATCGCATGTATGATTCGTGAGCAGGGTGTTTATTTATTTTATGTTGACCGCATCACATGAATGATTCGGGAGCATGGTAATAGATGTATCTATGTCCTCGGCAGTGCACATTTTACATTTCTGTTGGATCGGTCCGTACGACCTCGACATGATATGTGCATGCTTGTATTGCTTGCCCGAGAATTTTAAATGTTTATATTTGCCTTTTCTGGCCACAGATAAATGGATAAAGGTAATGAAAAATAAATCTTTGGAAATCCTTTTATTATTTGAGAATTTGTTTACCTGCATTTCGACTTTATGAGTTTTATTTTGCCCTATGAAATCCATGAATTTCTCACACTTTTACTATATTATCATTAAACCACTAGTAAATGTTGAAGTCAACCTCTCGTCACTACTTCTTAGAGATTAGACGGAATACTTATTGGGTACACGTTGTTTTCATACTCATACTACACTTGGTGTGCATTTTTGTTGCACAGGTTCATATGTGGCCGGTGGCTTAACGACATGGTTGATACGGAGAATTAGGCGAGCTGCATTTATCGAGACGACCAACAGCCAGCAGAGTACCCTTCAGAGTATTTTACTATTTTTTTTCATTTTTATCCACATTGTATCCCGGACAGTTACTGTATTTTATTTCATTCCCTAGTAAAATGCTCATGCACTTGTGACACCGGGTTCTTGGATGATTATGGGGTATCTTGTATTAACTTCTTAATATTCATGTGTGATTTGAAACAATTAACTTTGACTGGTGCAAATTGAATGAAAAATCATAGTTTTCAAAATTATTAAA
Source organism: Nicotiana sylvestris (assembly GCF_000393655.2). Lineage (NCBI taxonomy): Eukaryota > Viridiplantae > Streptophyta > Magnoliopsida > Solanales > Solanaceae > Nicotiana > Nicotiana sylvestris. Next base: position 151,507,499 of record NC_091068.1, read on the forward strand.
ACGAGGATTTAATTAAGTATTTTGGTTAGCTTTCCTGACAGCGGTGTCCGGCTCCATCACAATCCTTAGTGGATTTTGGGTCGTGACAACATGGTATCAGAGCACTAGGTTCCCTTAGGTCTCACGAGTCATGAGCAAGTCTAGTAGAGTCTCGCATATCGGTACGGAGACGTTTGTACTTATCTTCGGGAGGCTATAGGGCTGTTAGGAGCACTTCCCTTCTTGCTTTCCTTATCGCGCGACTTGATTCCTTAAGGCTTATGCCCTTGTTTCCTTCCTACTCAATATTACGTGACGCGTACCGCTTGTTATAAATCGAGAATTGAAGAATTGTAATGGTACTACAGATGTGATGCGGGATGTTTCTCCCGGTATAGTTGGGTGAGCTATTGTCGTCACCTTGCGGAAGGATTTTTCTATTGCTTCGGCTCGATAGTTGTGTTTCTAAGAGCTTGGAGGCTATGTACAGGTTGCTATGATGCTCGCGATTGGTTATCGCACAATATTGACTTGATGGTAGGAGACTTGCCTATGTGTTGGGGTGGTGAATGGGTTGAAAGGAAATCTACTCAGTGCACGATTCAGAGATATGATATTTCACTTCCAGCGGAGGAAAATCAATTGTCCTATGAATGTCCAGATTTGGGGTAATAGAGTAATGAGACTTGGTAATTTCGAGCGTGGTAGAATTTTTATCAGCGATGTAGTGTCATCGTCCTCGATTGTATGTATTAAGTTCGCTGGTGTTATGGTCGTCTACAATTTGCCATTGGGGTAGAATATTGTGAAATAATATTGGAGAAACGATGGTTGGACATCGCGGGGTGTGGTGGTTCAGGATTGAATCAGTGTTTCTAATGTCGATAGCTCGAGAAAGATGATATTCGGAAAGGTTTAAAGTTAGTAGTGATTTGTAGGTTCAAATGCTACGAAGATAGATTTTATTAAGGCAACAACTAAGCAGCAAAGGATGAGGAATGGCATGTGGGGGGTGTCACAGTGGTTAAAATTTCTAGAAGGCCAGATATAAGAAGCAAAGGTCGAGTGGTAGATTAGAGGGGTGAGTACTTCCAAACTGAGAGAGTGGCGGAGTTTCATATGGGCTTTGTGTTAGGATGACTATGCACCTTAAGGAGTGTTTGGAACGACTTGGGAATTTTAGTGATTGATTATTGGGGTCTACGGATCTAATCTGAAGTATGGGCTATTATGCGGCAGGAGATTTGATATAACGGAAAGGAGATACTTGAAATAAAGTAGGATACAACGTAACTTTGAATTGGTAGGATGTTGTTGCACATTTAATTGATGTCCACGAGGGGTGAATGGACTTGTGCAGTTAGAGAGTGAGCTCGGACCTAGGATGGGTTATTGATGCCGTAGTGATTGTACCCCGTGCAACAGCGTTGGAAGATGTCGGCACGTAAATTCCACAGACGGGTTATCTCCACCGAGCAGATCGGCGGTCGCATGGTTGGCGAAGATTCTGCGAAGAATTCTATTGGTTATACAGCAAAGAGACCGGTCATGCGAATGTGGTTAATGATTTAGAGTATAAAAATGGATTTTATAGAAAGATTACGAGAATTATGGCGGTTGATTGCGCAATGTTATGTCAATAAGAGATAAAGAATCCTGATGAATTTCAGAGTTGTGTAATAGTGGCTTCAAACTAAGTGGTAATTTGAGCAAAGGAATTGTTAAAGGTATGTTATGGTTGGCCTTATTGGCTCATGTTCAGACTTGGGGAAGGAATCAGGATTTATGCCTTGTATAGATACGGGTTTCAAGGGAAATGATTCTGCCGAGTGCTTCGTCGAGAGGGTATTCATGTGCTAGAAGATTCATGGAGTTGATTAAATTTGGGGCCAAGTCAGAGCGGGTGGCTCTCAACAACAGTCCTAGTGGATTCATAGGGGCAAGGTGTGGTGCCTCATAATTGCGAGCCTATAGGTACAGTTAAGAATCAAGCTTTGTAGCAGCTTATAAGAAGAGGCACAAAATGTTCTATAATTTTTTGACTTGCAGTCTTGCATTTGGGAGGTATGAAATGGTTCGTGGTATTTGAGATATCATGGTCAAGGTCACTCGGGATGAGTGCGGATGCAGTGTGTTATGTGTTGAATGGAGTTATTATTATTTCTAAGGCAATCAAGAATTAATTTGGAAGAAGATAGATTGGTTAGCTATGTTGAGTTGGCATATTGGAGGTAGTGAATAGTTCCTTCAACATGATCAAGTGATGGAAGTGATTTGCACGTGTGAGGCTTGTCGACTGCCGTAATTTATGTTATTCAGAAGTATTCCACTGTTATGGCATGTCATGTGTAGGCGGATCCCGGAAGGGCTATGGTGGCTTAGACCACTACTTAGAGATTTGCATTTTCTACGGTTATGAGAATTCACTTGTGTGTTGCTATGGTTCTCCTGAAATGAGTTAAGTGAAAAGTTTTATATGATGAAATGTTAATCTATTAGTTGTTACAGAGTTATGATGAAAATCGTGTTCTAGTGTATATTGGCATGTTGGGTGCTGTGAGTGGTATGAAATTTGAAGTGAGGATCAAGGTTGCAGCTCGGTGTTGACAAGGATGTCACGAGCTCGGATGAGCAGTAAAGGAGTTTCGATGTTTAAAGTAAGTGGGTATCGTCTTCAGCATCCCCTGAGATCAGTGTTTTGTGAAAAAGGCCTTGCATCCTGGTTATGGATTCTTGAACTCTTTCTCAGCATTAGTGTGGCTGGTGGTATGGATACACATACTTGTTGTCTGTTACGGAAGGTCACAGGAGAGTGCCCCATAGGAAGTTTGTATAAGTGTGGCATGTAGTTACTTGATTGATTGAAGATTTAAACCAAGTATGAAGACGGTGGTGATATCATTAATTTGAGAATTTATGCTTGGAGGGCACTCAACTTATTGGGTTTTGGACCGTGGAGGATTGCCCTGGTTATGATGGTAATTCTCGTGTGTTATAAGAAAAAAAGGGAGTTATTATGGACCCTCAAAAAGTTATTAGCCAAGTTCAGTGTGATTAGAATCAGCTTGAGGTATGTGGAAAGATCTAAATGTGAATATGGGCTCTATATCAGGCCAGATGTGTTCATTTCAGCAATGCGCTCTTTTGGACAAGTAGTCGGGGTACTATTTTGTCGTTAGCTATTTGAATGATGATATATTGCGTCGTATGAGTTGTAAGATGGCTTGGTGAATTTCTTATGTGTTGAGGTTCTGTGTAGAGATGATGTTATATGAGTAGGATGGCTCTCGAGATTCAGACCGTATATCGCACCTCAGTTGTGCTTGAGCTTTGTAGCTTATGATACTATATGGCTCCCCAGGGATGGTATTATGCACTTAGCGTGCTTGTGACCGATATTCAGTATTTTATTATAATGAGAAATTTAGCTCGATGTATATCTCCTTATATGAATTCTATGTGTGGATCGGGTGACATGCCGCCATGGGTATGTTATTTGGATCGGGTTGCACGCTGCAACAGAGTGATGTTAATTATAGTTTTCTATATGCTATTTTTGTATGTCTTGTTTCCTATTTTCTAAGGAAAGTCCATATTAGTGCGTGAGTTGAGTAGTTCCTTCCAGAGTTTGTTTTCCTTTTGTCAAGTTCGAGTTCATAGCCTATTGGCACATTGTGGCATCATATGAGACTTTTGATCATGTCCGGGGTGGCTTATTTCCTGAGCGGTTCGTACTGGGTAAGATGAGATCATTGGATTTAGGATTAGTGCAATCTGATTATATAAAGTATATTAAGGAGCTAAGACCATTATTTGGTTCAGAATGAGATGATGGTTCTTATCAGAAGTATAGACCTAATAATTTGTTGATTCGGCAGTTGGTAGGAATTTCTACACGCCTCTTCCATTTTGGCAGTATTGTAAGAGTTAGAGCAAGACCTATGTAGGTCATGAGGTGCAATGGGAGCATCAGATTCTTGGAATTTCGACTAATTTTATCAGAGAATGTTATTGTGGTCCTGTGAGTAAAGTGGTGCAAGGTGTGAATTCAGCTAAGGTATGCAGTCATGTTTGTGAGCACGTAATTTTTGCCTCACGAAAACTACTCCAAAATAAATCAAAAATAAAATAAATCTCTTTTACTGTGCAATTTTTAGAATTTGGGTGGTGTTTGTTAATTATTTGTGTTGTCCGCAAATGTTTGCTTTGTTATAATTAAACAAAAAATAAAATAAAATACATGTTTCATGCATATCTAGGATTTAATTATCCATTTAATAATTGTTTTAAAAATAAAATTACAAAAAATATGTATTTATTCTATTATTAATGTTCCACTGTGTGATTAATGTTTTGTCTATGTGTTAATAGTTGTTAAAAAGGTAATTAATATCTTTGTAAGGGTAATTTTGTTTTTATAATTTTAATTAGGATTTTAATAATTAGGGATAAATTTAGGAAATGGAAAATAGGTTGAAAAATAAAAAAATCGGACCTGGATTAAAATCCAGGCCCAAACCAATTAATCCCCTCACAGCCCAATCCAAATACCCATGTCCGGTCCAATGCAACCAAATCCAAACGACGCCGTATGGGCACTTCAAATCTGGGCCTTTGATTCGTTTCAATCAAACGGTCCAGTTCAGCCATTGCTTAAATGAAACGACGACGTTTTACGCGGTCAGATCTGATCCATTTATCTATCTTGATCCAATGGCCTCAGGAACTCATCCAAACCCGGTCCATATCACCCCCGGGCTGACCCCTTTCCCCCAACTTAAACCAAACGATGTCGTTTGGTTAAGTGAATTGATCTCAACCGTGCATCTTAATTGATCCAACGGATGAGATCAATCCACCCCACTCGTATATAACTCCAATCCACACCCCATCCCTCCAAACCAAACACCCCACCCCCGGTCCTGTTCATCATCTCTTTCAAAGAGATCTGATGAACTCCGCCCTTCACCACCGTACACCGCCTACCGGAAATCGCCTCACAGCGGTTCCGGTAGTCCAAACCACCCCACCTTAACACCCTCGACTCCTCTCAACCTCCCCGTCCCAATTCCATAACCCATATACCTCGAATCAGGCACCAATGTCTCGAATCTTCGATTGAAGGTTGGCCTGAAAAACCAACTTTCTCCGATGACCTCCAAAATAACACCACAGCTTCCCCTAAATACCCTCACCACGGATCTGTTAGTTGCATGGCTCGAATCCTACTAGAACTGCTCGAATCTTCATTTGAAGATTCGAGTAAAACCTGACCCTATCCCAACCTACCTCAAACTCACACCAGTTACCCCCTGACCTCCCTCGTGCCTAGAATACCGTTGGTTTGATTCGAATCTGCCCGGAAATGTTCGGATTTAAGATCCAAATTCTGAAACCCTAAAAATTTTCCAATCTTGGAATTTTTTCAATTCAAACGAAGGATTGAGGTTTAATCGACCTTAGTCGAAGTATTTTCAGTTGAAAATACTTCGACTAAGGTCTGTTTGATTTCAAAAAGTCCGAATCCAAGTTGAGTTTGAGTCCGGTTGAATTTGAAGGTTCAGAGGTATTTTTTCTATTTCTTATGTGTATTCTACGTGTATTTTATGTTTGTTTCATTAGTCTGTTTAATTTTTCATAATTTTCTAGTCAATTCTGTGATTCTGCCTTATACCCGTCTATTTGATCCTAATTATACCATTGTTTCTGTCAGTATGATTATTTACAATGTGTGTAATCGACTCGATTAAGTTCGTCGATTAGTTATATTATGAATTCTCGTTTATGATAATACTGATTGAAAACAATCTGTTTCTATAGACTGTTTGTTGACAAATGTTGTAGATAATCAGTTTAATTAATACTCGTTTGTAAATCAATAAGTCTGTCAGAATAAATGTTGTATGTATATTGTTTCCTGAACATTAAGTTTCAGGGCATTGTCAGTATATTGACAATGCTCCTGTTTGTTTGATTTTAGTTCAAAAGTTGAAGTTCAGTTTGAATTATTGTACTGAATTCAGTGTAATGTTATTGTGATGTTAGGTTTAAACTCAATTTCACAAGTATTGATTAGATACCATTGTGTTAGAAAAAGTACATTCTCAGTTAAGATTCAGTCCAGAACTTAAGAGAATTGGTATTAGCTGTTTTAATTCAGGTTGATAGTTAGGTTTGAACAGATTTTTTTAATCTGTTTTGTATCAGATTCTGAATTTAAGTTTAAAGGCAGTAATAACAGTAATTACAGTAGGATTTCTGGGGTATTTCTGGGATAAAACAGTGAGGGTAATATGTTAATAGTAGTTTGCTGAAAGTGAAATGTTAGTGGCTGTTAATTTAATGGGATAATGGGAAATAAAGGGTAATGGAATGCTGGAAATCAGGAAAGTTCACTTAATGGGATTTAAAGTAATCAAAAGCAGATTTTTGAATATGATTTTCTGATTTTAAAAGAAAGAAGGGGTCCAGGCAGCACTTAAAAAAGAAAGGGACAGACTTATATAAATACAGGAAGCAGATCAGATTTTAAGGACGGAGATTTTGAAGAAAAGAAAAGAACTCAGATTTTTTAAAAGAAAAGGAAAGAGAGGAAGAAAACAGAAAAAGAAATAGAAAAGAGAACATTCACACACACACACACAATCTGAAACAGATACAAAAGCAGAAACAGAAAAATCAGAAATAGGAATCTAAAACAAATAGAGGAAAGAAACTGAAATCTGAAATGTTATTTTTCTAGAATCTGTCCGTTGTTTGTTTGTGGATATTGTTCGGTTTAAATCTGAAATTTTCTCAAGTTTCTGTCACTGTTCATCTGGGTTAACGGGTCTTGTTCAGACTTGCTGTGTTATTGGTATATTCTGCCGGTGTTTTGTTGCTGCTATTATTGCTGAAATTTACTCCTTCTACCTTCATTTCCAGGTATATATCTTTTAAACTCATGTTATGAAGAGCTTCAACATGACAAATAAATGAAGCTTGAATTGTAATACTGTCTTCTATTCGTTTAAGCTTATTAGTTTAAATTTCAGCTTTGTTTCATGTTGGTTAACTAGTAGTGAGTTCGACTTGATGGCTACAAGTTAATTGCCTTATTTTGAAACTCATATAAAAGCTTTGTAATAATGTTATCCATTTCGAAATCTCATTAGTTTAGTTATATTTGAGTTGTGTAAATAGGGAACATGGCAGAAAGTTGGCTTTTATTTACACTTTATGGTATTGTTAGTTAGGTATAGCATAATATGGAAATATCAAGGAAAAATACGTTATTAGTTTATTTTGTTAGTTAGTTAGTTAGTTGTTTAAAGCTAGATGATGTTGGTTGCAATTTGCTATATTTTGGCATAACATTGGTTATGTTTATAATCAGTAGTTGAAAGACGCATTAGTAAAATCCGCTATGTTCACAATGTCAAAATATGGCGAATAATATTGTATGCAATATCATTTTATTAAGTCAACAGGTAGACTTATTCTCTTTCTTAATAACAAAGGGCCTAGGAATTTATACAATGCGAAAGTTAATGTTTAGCGATAATTCATATAGATTGAGAATCAAATTGGTTTGATTATATATATATATATATCCCAAACTCAATCATAAGCAGAATATCCCAAACTCAATCATAAGCAGAATTAATTAAAATAATTTCCCCTATTAGATTAAAAACAAGTATATGAGAATGAGATGATATGTATAAGCATGAATTGCAGCATTTTATATCAATGGTAAGTAGAAATAGAATTTGCATTAAATAATGAAAATTCTTCAAAAATATCTCTTCCTTTCATAAATCATTTTTTAGTATATATATATATATATATATATATATATATATATATATATATATATATATATATATATATATATATATATATATATATATATATATATATATATATATATATATATATATATATATATATATATATATATATATATATATATATATATATATATATATATATATATATATATATATATATTTATTTTTACTCATAAAATTTGAATGGCTCAAAAGAATATAATTCACACGTGAAAATATAATCAGCGGTAAACATTTAATAAATTGTGAATTCTTTTTTTTTTCAAAGAATTTAAGGGAACCTTAAATGGGAATTTCTCATGATTTTCATATAAAAATGTATAGATATAATAAACAATTTGTGGAAAATCCATAATACCATTACGAATATTTTGTGCAATTAGGGATGCGTTCGTGTAACATGATTATATTTTTTTAAAAGCAAATTCGGATTATGCGTTCGCGCAACTTTGAGTGAATATTTAATAAAAGGGATTTCTCCGAGGATGTAAAATAGTTTCATATAACCCGGGATGTGCAGTTCACTGTTTAAATATAAGGGTGATGATGTTCTTAATGTTATTTTAAATCTCGAACATATGATTTTTTTAATAAAAACTATAGTATGGTCAATCTTATTGTGTACACGTATGCGTGACACGATTCTTTATATCTATAAAAATGTATAAGGCGAATATACGTACGCGTGATTCGTTTCAAGAAAATCTTTAATTTATAAACAATCTAAACAGAAGCGGTAACAAAATCATGCAATAAAAATGTAAAATCGAGATAATTAAGCCAAGAATAAAAACAGTTGAGCGACCGTGCTAGAACCACGGAATTCGGAAATGCCTAACACCTTCTTCCGGATTAACAGAATTCCTTACTCAGGATTTCTGGTTCGCAGAATAACAAACAGAGTCATATTCTCCTCGATTCAGGGATTAAAACCGGTGACTTGGGACGCCTTAAAATTCCCAGGTGGCGACTCTGAAACAATTAAATAAATCCCGTTTCGACCTTCAATTGGAGAAAACTCCCTACGCGCCCCGCGGGTGCGGAAAAAGGAGGTGTGACAGCTCTGGCGACTCTGCTGGGGACTCTAGTGAAAACTGTAACCCAGAACCACTGGTTCAGGGTTTAAAGAATTCGAGCTTAAAATAACTATGATAGTTGGCTTATTTACTATAAGATTTTCAACTGTTTATATGCTTAATATGCTAAATGTTGCTTTTTTCCGCTTTAATATTATTTGAATTGTGAATATATACAACTGCTACGAAACCCCCTTCTTTCTGAGTCTTCTGAATTTATGGTGTACACGTGCGCGTGGCCCACCTTTCTGTTAAAATCATACCAAATAAGACGGAGTTGGGACAAGTAACTAGGCCGGGTAGACTTTCGTGCTCCCGGTATGTTGCCCCCACTTCGGCTCGAACTGTCCGTTTAGGTAAGCCAGGTTTAGAACAATATGCCTCAGGTTTTTACCTAGAATAACTCAGCCATGTACCGGATCCCTAGTAGGAACGTCTATGTGCATCATGTACATCTGACCTTGGAGACTCAACACAGGGGTTGGGTCTGTCTAGGACAGGTGAACCCGAAATAAAAAGACCATCCTGATGCATCCTACTTGCTACCTGTGCATTCATTTGCCTCGAACATGCTTGTTGACCAGCTTAAATGAAATCATGGTGAGAACCGAGGAATAAAATGGGTTGTTTTAAAAATTCCCAAAAAATAGTTTTAAATATATAGTTTTAAATCTTGAAAAAAAAGTGTTTAATAAATAAAATAAAAAAATTGAAAATGATTTTTTTTAGTTTATATTTTCAAAATGAGTCTTGACTTTATTAAATTAAATTTCAGATACAAAATGAGCACCACACAAAACCCCCCATCTACGAATACAGACGCGTTTCTATTTCAGCTTCAAATGTGGTGGTATGAATTAGGCGCAGATGGTCAAAAATGGGTCGTCAAGCATTTGGGAAATCTCACGGATATTATGAAAGTTAAAACTCGTGATGATCTGATTGCGGCGTTAGTAACTTTTTGGGACCCTGTTCACAATGTCTTTTGTTTCTCTGATTTCGAGCTTACTCCTACATTAGAGGAGATAGCTAGATATGCTGGTTTTGACGGAATCTAAGAAATCAGAGCCTGATATTCACAAAGCTCCCTCGGTACATCGATTCTTCGGTCTTCTGAACATCAGTAATCAAATCAGGAAAAGCAATGTCATCAACGGATGTTGTTCTTTCAACTTTTTATATTCATGGTTCGGAAAGTCAGATGGATTCGAAATTCATGAGAAAGGCCTTACTAACAAGCAAAACAAAGACACTTGGCAGATTCACCGTCGCTTTGCCTTCATGGTGGCTTTTCTAGGAATCATGGTCTTCCCAAACAAAGAGCGAACAATTGATATTCGCACCGCAAAAGTTGTGCAAATCCTCACCACCAAGGAAAATCACACCCTTGTCCCCATCATTCTCTCAGACATTTATCGGGCGTTGACTTTATGTAAATCAGGAGCAAAAGTCTTCGAAGGATGCAAAATTTTGTTGCAAATGTGGGTGATTGAACATCTCCGACAACAGCCCAAGATCATACAGTATGGGCCAAGCAATGATAATTGCATCGAGAGTTATGAGGAAAGAATGAAAAATTACAAATCTCCAGAAGGGATAGAAGCATGGGTATCTCATCTAAGGGCTTTAACGGAAAATCAAATTGAGTGGACTTTGGGATGGCTCCCGATGAGGGAAGTGATACACATGTCAACCTCAAATAGTTATCTGCTACTATTGGGATTGAGAAGCATCCAGCCATATGCGCCACTAAGAGTCCTAAGACAACTAGGGAGATATCAAGTAGTTCCTGATGATGAAGATTTGAGTATGCAAGTAATCGAATTACACCCAGAAGCCACTATTCCTGAGGCTCTACTTCAGAAGATGTGGAATGGATGTCGATACTTGAAAAGTGATACTCAAGTCTCAGACACTACAAAGGGTGAGATAAATCCTGGATATGCAAGGTGGTTTCAGAGACGGTCTCGCGTGGATGATGTACCAGAACCTGAGCTAAGAAGGCCAACAAAAAGACCCTATATTCAAAACTTTAATGATAAAATCCAAGAGCGGTTGATCTGGGGAGAAAAGGAAAAAGGGTACAAAGCAACTATCCATGCCCTAAAGGAAAATCTGAGGAGCCTCAGTCTGGAGAAAGATTTGCAAGCACAAGAAGCTGAAGGCGAGAAGAAGAGTCTAGCTTGTGAGAATGAAAATCTTCATGCTCGATTTCAGAAAATGAAAAAGGCTTCTGAAACACCAATGAGGAGTTGGAAGGATCAAAAAACCATCGCCAATCTTTTTGAAAGAATGCAAGATTATGATTCCATTCTTGCTAAAAACGAAAGGGCGTTGAGCAAAGCAAAAGAAAGAATCCAACAATTAAACGAAGAAGCCAGATCTAATAAGGAACGCCAAGTAAGGCAATCCGAAGAAGACAGGGCACAATTCAAGAAGAAAAAAGACCATTGGATACGATCAAAAGACCAACTTCGTGCACAACTAGAAGAGGCAAGAAGATACAACAGAGAGCATAACCAAGCGGACATTGACAGAGAAAGAGCGCAGGCGAGATTAGAGCAGGCCAGACTCCGAGCTCTATTAGAGTCAGCTCTAGATCGTGAAGACCGTGTTAGAGATATAGCCACCACACGCCAGCAGCAATTGCAGAATCAAGGCCAACGTCTCCAAGATTTCAGGGCACAAATCCACGAACTGGCAGTCTACACCTCTCAAAGTTATGTAAACTGCCAAGGAATGGATTATGAAAGGTTTACAGAGCATGCACCCACTTTTGCCCGTCATCTAGCAATGGAGTTGGAAAGGATGTATCGTACGCTGAGAGGTCATCCAGGTCAAACCCCACATTGAGCAAATAATTTAATAATTTACAACAAAAAGTGGAAAGTGGGGCATGTTGTGAGATGTTAAGAATTGTATCTTTATTTTGATTTAAGTGTGTGTGTTTCAAACCATTTTCTTACAAAGTTTTCAAATGTAATGTCTGTTCATCTTTGTATAATGAATAAAAGTGTTTGCCTTATGTCCGAACTACGCCAGGTCTGATTCATGCGGGGGCATGATACGTAGGCAATCTCTATAAGATTCGACCACCACAATAAAATATATATAAGGAAATAAATAAAATAAGGGTGAACAACAATAAAAGACCAAGAAAAGCTGGGATGACGCAAGCAGCCGAGCAAATGCATAATAGAAAGGGGATATTTGTCTAGGAGCATTGCATCTCAATGTGTAATTATATATGTGTTAAACTCTCAAAACTAACAAGTTTGTTCATTTCCAGAATTCAAGCAGTTAGTTTCTCTAAAGAGTATACTGGCATATTATCATTATCACACGAGATCAAAAGGACCAATACCCGAAAGTATGTCTATCCCAGATGTTGACACAGGTATTGAGCTAGAGGAGATGGATGTCGGGAAAATGAAAGAAGAGATGTTTAAACTCAAGCAGCAAATGGCTGAAATGTACCAGGCCTGGTCTACAGGGCAGTTACCCCCATCTTACCCAACTAACCCTGCTCCATCAATGACCCAAACTCAGGATAATATTACCACTGAATTATCCCCAAATTTCCCCATTTACCAACACTACCGAGGAACCACCTCTCAGACACCGCAGTCTCCCCCTCCTAAACCAGTTCCATACTTTCCTCCACCTGTAACTCCTGTCTTTGTGGCACCTCCCACAGCTACACTCCAAAAATCTCCTAGTGAGCCTACATTCCAGGCCCAGGACAACCAATATTACCCCCGGAGATCACCCTCAAAGCCTCTGAAATCCATTCAACTACTCCTCGTTTTGACCTCCCAACCGAAATTGACAAGCTAGCCAAAAATGCTGAACAAGAAGAGATGTTGAGGAAGGTCAAAAGTCTAGAACAATCGTTCAGAGACATGCGAGGATTAGGTGGGCAAGTCAGTGTAGCTTACAAGGATTTGTGTTTGTTCCCAAATGTACAATTACCAGTTGGCTTCAAGATGCCTAAATTTGACCTATACAATGGGCACGGCGACCCAGTAGCCCACTTAAGGGGTTTCTGCAGCAAGATGCGAGGAGCTGGGGGAAAGGACGAATTATTGATGGCTTACTTCAGTCAAAGTTTAAGCGGATCAGCTTTGGAGTGGTATACACGCCAGGACCATGGGAGATGGTACACCTGGGATGACCTGGCACAGGCATTCGCATACCATTTCCAATACAATCTGGAAATCATCCCAGATCGACTATCTTTGACAAAATTTGAGAAGAAACACAATGAAAGTTTCAGAGAGTATGGCTTCCGGTGGAGAGAACAGGAAGCAAGAGTGGATCCTCCTATGGAGGAGAGTGAAATGGTAGACTACTTCCTCCAAGCCTTGGAACTAACTTACTATGCCCATTTGGTTTCAGCAGTAGGTAAATCATTCAACGAAGTAGTAAAAATGGGAGGTATGGTGGAAGAAGACCTCAAGACAAATAAAATCATGAGTTATTCAGCAATTAAGGCGACTACTCAAGCTATTCAAGGCGGGGTAGGTGGAATCGGAAGAAAGAAGAGAGAGGAAGCAACGGTAGTTGATTCAGGAATTTGGTCGGGACCCAGAGGTTCACCGCCTTACTATAATCAACAACGACCTCGCCAATCAACTTACCACCACGATTCATCCCAACACTACTATCACCCTTCAGAGCCTCATTTTTCCATTAACCATGCACAAGCATACAATCAGCCACCTGTTCACGCTAATTGGCGTGCTCCTGCCATACCAAGTACTTACCCACGAGCCTATCCCGGACAAGGTTTCAGGCCTAGGCCAGCATTCAGGGGAGAAAGGGAACAGAAAAAGAAAACCCACACTCCATTGGGAGAGTCTTACACTAGTCTGTTCCACAGGCTGAGACAGCTGGACATGCTAAGACCAATACAATCCAAGCTACCCAATCCTCCTCCAAAGAATCTGGACTACACCATTAGCTGTGAGTATTGCTCCGGTACACCAGGCCATGATACAGAGAAATGCTGGCATTTAAAAAATGCAATACAAGAACTGATTGATACTAATAAAATCGAGGTTCAAACCCCCGAAGCTCCCAATATCAATAGAAATCCAATGTCGTCCCATCAGGAGGCCAATATGATAGAAATCATACAAGCTGATGGGGAGACAAAGAAGTCGTCACAAAATGTCATGATGATCAAGTCTCATGAAGCCAAGCCAGATAAGCAGTTAACAGAGGAGAAGCCGGTACCTAAGCAGAACAGAAATGGTGATGAACCATCTATGGTAGACGAGAAGGGGTCTTCGAGCAAGGTTGCCACAAAGCAAGAAAGGTTGAAAGTGATAGTACCAGGTGTTGCCAGTAAACCCATTGTAGTCGTGGAAGGACCCCGTATAGATCGGGTTATTATCAAACCTGTAACCCAACTACCAGTGATCAACAACAAAGCTATTCCGTGGAACTATGAACGGGTGACTGTAATGTACAAGGGAAAAGAAGTCAAGGAAGAAGTATGTGAGGTGCAAGGCTTGACTCGTTCGGGAAGATGTTTTACGCCCGAAGAGTTAAGAAAAACTAAAAATAATCCAACACCAATAAAGAGAGCTGTGACGGAAGAAGAAGCGGAAGAGTTTTTAAGAAAAATGAAACTCTATGACTATTCTGTTGTGGATCAACTGAAGAAGACACCCGCTCAAATTTCATTGTTGTCATTACTGATCCATTCAGAGGAGAACCGTCTGGCTTTGATGAAAATCCTGAATGAGGCTCATGTTCCTGAAAAAATTTCTATAAATCATTTGGAAAAAATAGCCAACAGAATCTTTGAGGCAAATAGAATTACATTTTCTAATGATGAATTGCCTGTGGAAGGTACTGAGCACAACAGAGCTCTTTACCTCACCGTGAAATGTGAAAACTCCGTAGTAACCCGGGTACTGGTTGACAACGGGTCAAGTGCAAACATCTGCCCTCTCTCCACTTTAAGCAAATTGAAAATCAAAGAGGAGAGGATCCAGAAGAATAGTATCTGCGTACGAGGGTTTGACGGTGAAAGCAGAGAATCATTTGGCGACGTAGTGTTGGAACTGACAATAGGGCCAGTTGAATTCACAATAGAGTTTCAAGTACTGAACATAACTGTTTCTTATAATTTGTTGTTGGGTCGACCATGGATCCGTGCTGCTAAAGCAGTCCCGTAAACACTACACCAGGCTGTCAAGTTTGAATGGGATCATCAAGAAATAGTTGTGCATGGGGAAGAAAGTTTACATGCTCACAGCAGTTCCATTGTACCGGTCGAGGGAACGGAAAATGACCAGGGACCATGGGTATACCAAGTGTCCGACACAGTGTCGGTAGAGAAAATTCCAGAGGGCGTTGAGCAAAGCAAAAGAAAGAATCCAACAATTAAACGAAGAAGCCAGATCTAATAAGGAACGCCAAGTAAGGCAATCCGAAGAAGACAGGGCACAATTCAAGAAGAAAAAAGACCATTGGATACGATCAGAAGACCAACTTTGTGCACAACTAGAAGAGGCAAGAAGATACAACAGAGAGCATAACCAAGCGGACATTGACAGAGAAAGAGCGCAGGCGAGATTAGAGCAGGCCAGACTCCGAGCTCTATTAGAGTCAGCTCTAGATCGTGAAGACCGTGTTAGAGATATAGCCACCACTCGCCAGCAGCAATTGCAGAATCAAGGCCAACGTCTCCAAGATTTCAGGGCACAAATCCACGACCTGGCAGTCTACACCTCTCAAAGTTATGTAAACTGCCAAGGAATGGATTATGAAAGGTTTACAGAGCATGCACCCACTTTTGCCCGTCATCTAGCAATGGAGTTGGAAAGGATGTATCGTACGCTGAGAGGTCATCCAGGTCAAGCCCCACATTGAGCAAATAATTTAATAATTTACAACAAAAAGTGGAAAGTGGGGCATGTTGTGAGATGTTAAGAATTGTATCTTTATTTTGATTTAAGTGTGTGTGTTTCAAACCATTTTCTTACAATGTTTTCAAATGTAATGTCTGTTCATCTTTGTATAATGAATAAAAGTGTTTGCCTTATGTCCGAACTACGCCAGGTCTGATTCATGCGGGGGCATGATACGTAGGCAATCTCTATAAGATTCGACCACCACAATAAAATATATATAAGGAAATAAATAAAATAAGGGTGAACAACAATAAAAGACCAAGAAAAGCTGGGATGACGCAAGCAGCCGAGCAAATGCATAATAGAAAGGGGATATTTGTCTAGGAGCATTGCATCTGAATGTGTAATTATATATGTGTTAAACTCTCAAAACTAACAAGTTTGTTCATTTCCAGAATTCAAGCAGTTAGTTTCTCTAAAGAGTATACTGGCATATTATCATTATCACACGAGATCAAAAGGACCAATACCCGAAAGTATGTCTATCCCAGATGTTGACACAGGTATTGAGCTAGAGGAGATGGATGTCGGGAAAATGAAAGAAGAGATGTTTAAACTCAAGCAGCAAATGGCTGAAATGTACCAGGCCTGGTCTACAGGGCAGTTACCCCCATCTTACCCAACTAACCCTGCTCCATCAATGACCCAAACTCAGGATAATATTACCACTGAATTATCCCCAAATTTCCCCATTTACCAACACTACCGAGGAACCACCTCTCAGACACCGCAGTCTCCCCCTCCTAAACCAGTTCCATACTTTCCTCCACCTGTAACTCCTGTCTTTGTGGCACCTCCCACAGCTACAATCCAAAAATCTCCTAGTGAGCCTACATTCCAGGCCTAGGACAACCAATATTACCCCCCGGAGATCACCCTCAAAGCCTCTGAAATCCATTCAACTACTCCTCGTTTTGACCTCCCAACCGAAATTGACAAGCTAGCCAAAAATGATGAACAAGAAGAGATGTTCAGGAAGGTCAAAAGTCTAGAACAATCGTTCAGAGACATGCAAGGATTAGGTGGGCAAGTCAGTGTAGCTTACAAGGATTTGTGTTTGTTCCCAAATGTACAATTACCAGTTGGCTTCAAGATGCCTACATTTGACCTATACAATGGGCACGGCGACCCAGTAGCCCACTTAAGGGGTTTCTGCAGCAAGATGCGAGGAGCTGGGGGAAAGGACGAATTATTGATGGCTTACTTCAGTCAAAGTTTAAGCGGATCAGCTTTGGAGTGGTATACACGCCAGGACCATGGGAGATGGTACACCTGGGATGACCTGGCACAGGCATTCGCATACCATTTCCAATACAATCTGGAAATCATCCCAGATCGACTATCTTTGACAAAATTTGAGAAGAAACACAATGAAAGTTTCAGAGAGTATGGCTTCCGGTGGAGAGAACAGGCAGCAAGAGTGGATCCTCCTATGAAGGAGAGTGAAATGGTAGACTACTTCCTCCAAGCCTTGGAACCAACTTACTATGCCCATTTGGTTTCAGCGGTAGGGAAATCATTCAACGAGGTAGTGAAGATGGGAGGTATGGTGGAAGAAGGCCTCAAGACAAATAAAATTATGAGCTATTCAGCAATTAAGGCAGCTACTCAAGCTATTCAAGGCAGGGTAGGTGGAATCGGAAAAAAGAAGAGGGAGGAAGCAACGGTAGTTGATTCAGGAATTTGGTCGGGACCCAGAGGTTCACCGCCTTACTATAATCAACAACGACCTCGCCAATCAACTTACCACCACGATTCATCCCAACACTACTATCACCCTTCAGAGCCTCATTTTTCCATTAACCATGCACAAGCATACAATCAGCCACCTGTTCACGCTAATTGGCGTGCTCCTGCCATACCAGGTACTTACCCACGAGCCTATCCCGGACCAGGTTTCAGGCCTAGGCCAGCATTCAGGGGAGAAAGGGAACAGAAAAAGAAAACCTACACTCCATTGGGAGAGTCTTACACTAGTCTGTTCCACAGGCTGAGACAGCTGGACATGCTAAGACCAATACAATCCAAGCTACCCAATCCTCCTCCAAAAAATCTGGACTACACCATTAGCTGTGAGTATTGCTCCGGTACACCAGGCCATGATACGGAGAAATGCTGGCATTTAAAAAATGAAATACAAGAACTGATTGATACTAATAAAATCGAGGTTCAAACCCCCGAAGCTCGCAATATCAATAGAAATCCAATGCCGGCCCATCAGGAGGCCAATATGATAGAAATCATACAAGCTGATGGGGAGACAAAGAAGCCGTCACAAACTGTCATGATGATCAAGTCTCATGAAGCCAAGCCAGATAAGCAGTTAACAGAGGAGAAGCCGGTACCTAAGCAGAACAGAAATGGTGATGAACCATCTATGATAGTCGAGGAGGGATCATCGAGCAAAGTTGCCACAAAACAAGAAAGGCCGAAAGTGATAGTACCAGGGGTTGCTAACAAACCCATTGTATTCGTGGAAGGAGCCCGTACAGATCGGGTTATTATCACACCTGTAACCCAGCTGCCAGTCATCAACAACAAAGCCATCCCATGGAACTATGAACGGGTGACTGTAATGTACAAGGGAAAAGAAGTCAAGGAAGAAGTATGTGAGGTGCTAGGCTTGACTCGTTCGGGAAGATGTTTTACTCCCGAAGAGTTAAGAAAAACTAAAAATAATCCAACACCAATAAAGAGAGCTGTGACGAAAGAAGAAGCGGAAGAGTTTTTAAGAAAAATGAAACTCTATGACTATTCTGTTGTGGATCAACTGAAGAAGACACCCGCTCAAATTTCATTGTTGTCATTACTGATCCATTCAGAGGAGCACCGTCTGGCTTTGATGAAAATCCTGAATGAGGCTCATGTTCCTGAAAAAATTTCTATAAATCATTTGGAAAAAATAGCCAACAGAATCTTTGAGGCAAATAGAAATACATTTTCTAATGATGAATTGCCTGTGGAAGGTACTGAGCACAACAGAGCTCTTTACCTCACCGTGAAATGTGAAAACTCCGTAGTAACCCGGGTACTGGTTGACAACGGGTCAAGTGCAAACATCTGCCCTCTCTCCACTTTAAGCAAATTGAAAATCAAAGAGGAGAGGATCCAGAAGAATAGTATCTGCGTACGGGGGTTTGACGGTGAAAGCAGAGATTCATTTGGCGACGTAGTGTTGGAACTGACAATAGGGCCAGTTGAATTCACAATGGAGTTTCAAGTACTGGACATAACTGTTTCTTATAATTTGTTGTTGGGTCGACCATGGATCCATGCTGCTAAAGCAGTCCCGTCAACACTACACCAGGCGGTCAAGTTTGAATGGGATCATCAAGAAATAGTTGTGCATGGGGAAGAAAGTTTAAATGCTCACAGCAGTGCCATTGTACCGGTCGAGGGAATAGAAAATGACCAGGGACCATGGGTATACCAAGTGTCCGATACAGTGTCGGTAGAGAAAATTCCAGAGGGGAAGTACCTTCCGAATCCAAAGATAACCTCTGCATCAGTCATGGTAGCCTATGAAATGTTAAAAAATGGTTTTATACCCGGCAAAGGTCTGGGCTCATCTTTGCAAGGAATTATACAACCAGTATCTCTCCCCGAGAACTTGGGAACATTCGGTTTGGGGTTCATACCCGCTATCACCGACGTGAAAAAATCCAGAAAGCTGAAAAGGCATGGGTTCTGCCAAAACCAGTCCCATATCTATCAAAGTCTTTTGTCAAGACCGGTGCTAAAAATCGCCCGATAACAACAATTCCTAAATCCCTGGTCAATCCTGAGGAGGAATTAATTGAAAGATTCGAGAAATTGTTTGACGATGTGAATATGGTGGAAAGCGGGGAAGGTTGTAGCAACGCAGAAGTTCAATTCGTTGGGCCAGAAACAAAGCTTAATAATTGGAAAGCCACTCCTCTCCCCATTCGAAAGGAGTCTTGGTAGTTTATTTTGATTTTCTTTCAGTTTGTTTGGGTTACCTCAGGGTTGTAATCCCAATGCTTATCTTACAGTTTGTTTGAAGTGTGCAAACCTTGTTATCTTTCATCATCCAATAAAATACAGTTTCCTTTTTCATTATCATTCCTGATAGTTTTCTTTTCCTTTTCTTCTTTTTCTGTACAGTTCTTTTTACGCTGGCTCTAGTGATATGGCATGCATGAGGAATCCTCAGCCCAGTCTTAAAAATCAATCTGGTTCCGAAATAATAATTCAAGAAATATATTGTGATTATGAATCAGAATATGATGAAGATGAGGTTTTTGAAGAGATTAGTAAAGAGTTAATTCACTTTGAGGAAAAAATCAAACCTAACTTGAGTGATACCGAGGACATCAATATAGGGGACACGAGTAATATCCGGGAAACTAAAATAAGTGTCCATCTCGAACCAAAGATCCGAGAAGAGTTAATTAAAGCACTCATAGAATTCAAAGATGTTTTTGCATGGTCATATGACGACATGCCGGGCCTGAGCACTGATTTAGTGGTTCACAAATTGCCCACCGATCCAACGGTGCCTCCTGTCAAGCAGAGGCTGAGAAAATTCAAGCCTGATATGAGTGTGAGAATTAAGGAAGAAATCACCAAACAGTTGGAAGCAAAGGTCATTCGAGTCACTCGATATCCTGTTTGGTTAGCTAATATCGTTCCTGTACCAAAGAAAGACGGCAAAATTAGAGTATGCGTCGACTACCGCAATCTCAACAAAGCAAGTCCGAAGGATAATTTCCCATTACCCAATATCCATATTTTGATCGATAATTGTGCCAAGCATGATATAGGATCTTTCGTGGATTGTTATGCCGGGTATCATCAAATTCTAATGGATGAAGAAGATGCAGAAAAGACGGCATTCATCACACCATGGGGAACTTATTGCTACCGGGTAATGCCATTCGGTTTGAAGAACGCCGGAGCAACCTACATGAGAGCGATGACCACGGTGTTTCATGATATGATACACAAGGAGATTGAGGTATACGTGGACGATGTGATCATAAAATCAAAGCATCAGGCCGACCATGTTGGGGATTTGAGGAAATTCTTCTTAAGACTTCGCAGGTACAACCTCAAGCTTAACCCTGCCAAATGCGCATTTGGAGTTCCATCTGGAAAGTTGCTGGGATTCATAGTCAGTCGGTGAGGCATCGAGCTAGACCCATCAAAAATCAAAGCCATCCAAGAATTGCCACCTCCAAGGAACAAAACTGAAGTAATGAGTTTGTTGGGAAGGTTGAATTACATCAGCAGGTTTATTGCTCAGCTTACGACAACCTGTGAGCCTATTTTCAAATTGTTGAAAAAGGATGTTGCGGTCGAATGGACCGATGAGTGTCAGGAGGCGTTTGATAAGATAAAAGGATACCTGTCAAACCCACCCGTGTTGGTCCCGCCAGAGCCAGGAAGACCTCTGATTCTTTACTTGACGGTCTTGGAAAATTCATTTGGTTGTGTATTGGGGCAACATGACCTCACTGGCAGAAAAGAACAGGCCATCTACTACCTTAGCAAGAAATTCACAGCTTATGAGGTTAAGTATACTCATCTGGAGAAGACATGTTGCGCCCTGACTTGGGTAGCTCAAAAATTGAAACACTATTTGTCATCCTACACTACTTACCTCATTTCTCGTCTGGATCCGTTGAAATATAATTTTCAAAAGCCTATGCTAACGGGAAGACTTGCAAAGTGGCAAATATTGCTCACAGAATTTGACATCATCTATGTGACTAGAACTGCAATGAAAGCCCAAGCACTGGCTGATAATTTAGCTGAAAACCCGGTCAACGAGGAGTACGAGCCGTTGAAAACCTAATTTCCCGATGAAGAAATAATGCATATCAATGAGATCAAGCAAATTGAAAAACCTGGCTGGAAACTTTTCTTCGATGGGGCTGCTAACATGAAAGGAGTCGGGATAGGAGCTGTAATCATTTCTGAAACAGGGCATCACTATCCTGTTACAGCTCAACTGTGATTTTATTGCACCAATAATATGGCTGAATATGAAGCTTGTATTATGGGATTAAGGCTAGCCGCAGACATGGGTATCCAAGAAATCTTAGTCATGGGAGATTCGGATCTTCTGGTACATCAAATTCAAGGAGAATGGGAAACCCGAGACTTGAAGCTCATACCATACCGACAATGTCTACATGATCTTTGTCAGCGGTTTCAATCAGTGGAGTTCCGGCATATTCCAAGGATCCATAATAAGGTTGCCGATGCATTGGCTACTTTGGCATCAATGTTGCACCATCCAGATAAAGCTTATGTGGATCCACTACATATTCAAGTCCACAATCAGCACGCTTATTGCAATATGGTTGAAGAAGAATTTGATGGTGAACCATGGTTCCACGACATCAAGGAGTATATCAGGATGGGGATATATCCCGCACAAGTCACAGGAGGTCAAAAGAGGACCATTAGGCGATTGGCAAATGGATTCTTCTTAAGCGGAGGAGTTTTGTATAAAAGAACACCAGATCTTGGATTATTAAGATGCATAGATGCCCGACAAGCTACGATTGTCATGTCTGAAGTACATTCGGGAGTTTGCGGACCCCACATGAGCGGATATGTGCTGGCAAAGAAAATCCTCCGAGCTGGTTATTATCGGCTTACCATGGAGCGAGATTGTATCAATTTTGTGCGCAAGTGTCATCAATGCCAGATACACGGAGATTTGATTCATTCTCCACCATCTGAGTTGCACACAATGTCCGCACCATGGCCCTTCGTTGCCTGGGGCATGGATGTGATTGGACCAATTGAGCCGGCAGCATCCAGTGGGCACAGGTTCATTCTGGTAGCCATTGATTATTTTACCAAATGGGTTGAGGCCAAGGCATTCAAATCAGTGACCAAGAAAGTTGTGGTCGATTTTGTCCACTCAAATATCATATGTCGATTCGGAATCCCAAAAGTGATCATCACAGATAACGGTGTTAATCTTAATAGTAACTTAATGAAGGAAGTATGTCAACAGTTTAAGATTACACATCGCAACTCTACCCCATATTGGCCCAAGGCGAATGGAGCAGTCGAGGCAGCCAACAAAAACATAAAGAAGATACTTCGGAAAATGATAGAAGGTTCCAGACAATGGCATGAAAAACTACCATTTGCGTTATTGGGATATCGCACTACTGTTCGCACTTCAGTAGGAGCAACTCCTTATTTGTTGGTATATGGCACTGAAGCAGTAATTCCTGCAGAAGTTGAAATTCCTTCCCTTCGGATCATCGCCGAAGCAAAGATTGATGATGATAAATGGGTCAAAACCCGTCTGGAACAGTTAAACTTGATTGATGAAAAATGATTGGCCGCAGTATGTCATGGCTAATTGTATCAAAGAAGAATAGCAAGATCATACAACAAGAAAGTGTGTCCACGGAAGTTTGAAGTGGGTCAGTATGTGCTGAAACGTATTCTTCCACATCAGGTTGAGGCAAAAGGAAAATTTGCCCCGAATTGGCAAGGACCATTCATTGTGACTAGAGTATTATCGAATGGTGCACTATGCTTAACAGATATTGAAGGCAAATGCATAGACATGGCGATCAATTCTGACGCGGTAAAGAGATATTATGCATAACCTTTTTTTTTGAATGTTTGTATTTAGCATTATTTCGAAGATTGGAATGACAAAGGCAATTTATTCTGCTATCCAAACACTATACTCTTTGCTTCCCCTTTGAGCCATATTTGTTTCTTTCCTACCCTCTCTTGGAATCAATGGAAATCAAATATGAAATAATAATAACAAAAAAAAAATCACTATTATTTAGTGAACTACGTTTGACCTGATTCCTCAAAGAAGGATACGTAGGTGCCTCATGGCTCGGTCATAGGGTGCACAATATGCATAATATACACAACAAGAAACATCAAGAGACCCCAATCAAGAAGCTGGGGAAAGAATTGTATTGGAAATAAGAAAAAGATTCCAAGAGTTGAAATTTTCAACCCATATCAAAATTGTTTAGCTTTTTGATACCTTTCCATTTCCAACCACATACCAAAAAGACCTTTCGATCAATCTTAGAAAAATGCTGAGTCAAGCAAATGAAGATGGTTCATAACACTCTGGTACAAACAAGAAAAGAAAGTAAAATGAGAGAGTCTTATAGGTGAAAACCCACACGGGCACCATAAGATGACAGAAGTTGAGAGAGTAAAATGAGAGAGTCTTATTGGTGAAAACCTTCGCAGGCACCATAAGGCGAAAAGGGAGTAAGCAATGAACAAATGAGTAAGGTTTGTCGGTGAAAACTCTTTGAGATATTGCAAGTCAAACAGGTCTGTAAAATGAAAAATGAAGTTGGATTACGGAAATTTTGGGGAAAACAAAAATGAGACAATTGAAAGGAGATTGATTAAAAGACTGGGTTGATTAATCCAAATTGCATACCATGATCATTGGCGCCAGTGACTCCAATCAGATAAGTCCTTTATTCCTTCTTCAACAATCATCCAAATTTGGATTTTTCTTTCATTCTAGATTGTCGAAATCATCATGTTTTCGTCCCTAATAATCTTACTCTTCTAAAGCTTTTGAGATGAGTTTTGTTCCAAACAAATAAGAAAGAATGTCAAGGTATACTACCTAGATTCAAGGTTGCATAGGACAAAAATACGGCCATGATGGGCAAGAGGTAATAAAAAATAATAAGATATGAGTGTAAGAAAAGTGGAATCAAAAGCGGATCAGCAATGTCAGGAAAACATATGATTACAGTTAAAAGGGTTTGAAGGAAAACATACAAAGGGGAATCCTATAGTTAAGGATCAATTACAAGGACAAACAGTCTTCTCAACCATGTCAAGGAAACAAAACAAGACAGAGAAGCCCCACTGTCGGCAAGAATGACCCAGTTAACCATCTTGTTTTAAAACTAACAAAGTTTTCTTTGATTTAAAAACAGGGGAAAAAACAACATTTATATCAGGAAAAACCCGATAAAAAGAATTAAAGAAGAAATCAGGCGTCCACCTAGAGAATGAGGATGAAGAATTAAAGAAGAAGTCAGGTGTCCACCTGAAGAATGAGGATGAAAAATTAAGAAGAAATCAGGCGTCCACCTGGAGAATGAGGATGAAGAATTAAAGAAGAAATCAAGCGTCCACCTGGAGAATGAGGATGAAATAATTAAAGAAGAAGTCAGGCGTCCACCTGGAGAATAAGGATGAAAAATTAAGAAGAAATCAGGCGTCCACCTGGAGAATGAGGATGAAGAATTAAAGAAGAAATCAGGCGTCCACCTGGAGAATGAGGATGAAAAGAAGAAGTCAGGCGTCCACCTGGAGAATGAGAATGAAGAAATTGAAGAAGAAGTCAGGCGTCCACCTGGAGAATGAGGATGAAGAAATTAAAGAAGAAGTCAGGCGTCCACCTGGAAAATGAGGATGAAGAATTAAAGAAGAAATCAGGCGTCCACCTGGAGAATGAGGATGAAAAACTAAGAAGAAATCAGGCGTCCACCTGGAGAATGAGGATGAAGAATTAAAGAAGAAATCAGGCGTCCACCTAGAGAATGAGGATGAAAAGAAGAAGTCAGGCGTCCACCTGGAGAATGAGGATGAAGAAATTGAAGAAGAAGTCAGGCGTCCACCTGGAGAATGAGGATGAAGAAATTGAAGAAGAAGTCAGGCGTCCACCTGGAAAATGAGGATGAAGAATTAAAGAAGAAATCAGGCATCCACCTGGAGAATGAGGATGAAAAGAAGAAGTCAGGCGTCCACCTAGAGAATGAGGATGAAAAATTAAGAAGAAATCAGGCGTCCACCTGGAGAATAAGGATGAAGAAAGTCAAGAAGAAGTCAGGCGTCCACCTGGAGAATGAGGATGAACAATTGAAGCAACAGAAGTCAGGCGCCCACTTGGAGAACAAGGGAATATAATTGAAGCCTTGAAATCTAAAGCCCGCTCATATGAGAAAGGAGCACACTTAGAGTCAATAAATGAGAGGAGTCCAACGAAGTCCCCAGCAGGAAACGACAAGAGTCCCAAACAGATTAAGAAAATACGGGACACAATGAAAAGGAATACGGAATAAGCCAAATGCCCAAGAGTCACCAAGATATCAAGACAACAAGAAACGCAAGGGCATGATCTAGATAAGATTTTATAATTCATGTACCATAGTCTAGTTTAGCTTTTTGTATTACCTTTGAAGCAAGGTGTAATAAGGAGGTCAGCAAGCAGTAAAAGCAGCACGAAAGCAGCAGTAACATCACAGTCCCATGGTAGTCCCAGCTACCCAAAACTTCCCGAACTACATTGACCTGATTCCTTTATAGCCAAGGATATGTAGGAAACCTTTGAAGCAGAGGTTCGGTCAAATCTTTCAAAAAATGCTTCCCACGGAGTATTTGAACGGGCAAAAATCGCTCGTATCCGCTCACTTTATCTTTGCACGAAAACTCTTTGAGTTTCCGCACAAAGAGGGGCAGCTGTGAGCACGTGATTTTTGCCTCACGAAAACTACTCCAAAATAAATCAAAAATAAAATAAATCTCTTTTACTGTGCAATTTTTAGAATTTGGGTGGTGTTTGTTAATTATTTGTGTTGTCCGTAAATGTTTGCTTTGTTATAATTAAACAAAAAATAAAATAAAAATACATGTTTCATGCATATCTAGTAAATTACATGAAAATATAATCAGCGGTAAACATTTAATAAATTGTGAATTCTTTTTTTTTTTCCAAAGAATTTAAGGGCACCTTAAATGGGAACTTCTCATGATTTTCATATAAAAATGTATAGATATAATAAACAATTTGTGGAAAATCCATAATACCATTACGAATATTTTGTGCAATTAGGGATGCGTTCGTGTAACCTGATTATATTTTTTTTAAAAGCAAATTCGGATTATGCGTTCGCGCAACTTCGAGTGAATATTTAATAAAAGGGATTTCTCCGAGGATGTAAAATAGTTTCATATAACCCGGGATGTGCAGTTCACTGTTTAAATATAAGGGTGATGATGTTCTTAATGTTATTTTAAATCTCGAACATATGATTTTTTTTAATAAAAACTATAATATGGTCAATCTTATTGTGTACACGTATGCGTGGCACAATTCTTTATATCTATAAAAATGTATAAGGCGAATATACGTACGCGTGATTCATTTCAAGAAAATATTAATTTATAAACAATCTAAACAGAAGCGGTAACAAAATCATGCAATAAAAATGTAAAATCGAGATAATTAAGCCAAGAATAAAAACAGTTGAGCGACCGTGCTAGAACCACGTAATTTGGAAATGCCTAACACCTTCTTCCGGATTAACAGAATTCCTTACTCAGGATTTCTGGTTCGCAGAATAACAAACAAAGTCATATTCTCCTCGATTCAGGGATTAAAACCGGTGACTTGGGACGCCTTAAAATTCCCAGGTGGCGACTCTGAAACAATTAAATAAATCCTGTTTCGACTGTCCTTCAATTGGAGAAAACTCCCTATGCGCCCCGTGGGTGCGGAAAAAGGAGGTGTGACAATGTTTTGGTGCTGCGGGTAGTTATTAATACAGTGAGCGTATGTTGGAACAGGCCTGGCAGAGAATTCCGGATGTAGGAATTGGGCTTTAAGGCTTATTTGCTTAAGTGAAAAAGGATATCTTTAGATTGATTGAGCTAGGGTTCCCAGTTGAGTTGTAGTAGCACGGGTAGGTGTTCAAGTTATTAAACAGTGATTTCGGACAACCCCAACACAGTTTTTAGCACGTCCGAGGACGAACGTATGTTTAAGTGGGAGAGAATGTAATGACCTGACTGGTCGTTTTGAGCTCTAGCGCGTTGTTCAGCAGTTTGGGGCCATGAGCAGTTTCACTCAGGTATTATGACTTGTACGCATGGTCGGCATTGAATTCTGGGGAATTCAGAGTTGATTTGGAAAGGGAATTCTCATTTCGGAAGCTTTAAGTTGAAAGAATTGACTAAGATTGGATTTCAGAGTAAACGACATCGGAATTAGGATCTGAAGGTTCCAGTAGGTTTGTATGATGATTTCAGACTTGGGCGTATGCCCGGATCAGGTTTTGGATGACCTAGGAGCGTTTTGGCGCCTATTGTGGAAGTTAGCATTTTGGAAAAATTTTTATAAGTTTGGGTTGAAGTGCATTTTAGTGTTATCGATGTTTGTTTGGGATTTCGAGACTGGGAGTAGCTCTGTATGGTGATTCTGGAGTTGTGAGCACGATCGGAAGTAAATTCGGAGGTCCGTAGATCATTTTGAAGTCATTCAGCTAAAGATAGAAATTTGGAGATTTGTAAGAAGTTTGACCGAGAGTTTGACTTTTTGATTCGGTGTCGGATTCCAATTCTGAAAGTTGGAGCAGGTCCCTAATGTCGAATATGACTTGTGTGCAAAGTTTGAGGTCAATCGACGTGATTTGACGGGTTTTGGCATCGAACGTAGAAGTTTGAAATTTCAAAGTTCATAAAGTTTGGATTGGAGTAAGATTCATCATTTCGACGTTGTTTGATGTGATTTGAGGCATTGAGCGAGTTTGTATTATGTTTTGGGACATGTTGATATAATTAGTTAAGGTCCTGAGGGCTTTGGGTGGATTTTGGAAGGTTAACGGAATGAATTTCGGACCAAAGAGTTGCTGAAATTTTATGCAGAAAGTTGTTTTGACAGCAACTAGTGCAATCACGAAGCTGAATTTGAAAGCTTATATCTCGAAATCTATAAGGAATCTGAAAATTTACAAAACCTAAAATTTGTTGCCCTTGCATTCTAGTTTCCTGAAAATTAAACCATTCATCATTTGGACATTTTATCGGAAAGTTATGATCGATTGAAGATGGCTCGTGGAGCAGTTTTGACAGAATTTTCTGATGCATGGAGCCGACTTTAGAAGCTCATATCTCGGAATATATAAAGAGTTATATGGTGTTCAACCTATCAAATGAAATATATTCAAGTCTAGTTTCTAAATCTTTAAACTGTTTGTCATGTGGATATTTTCACAAGGAGTTATGGCGTTTAAACAGAAGGTGTACAACAGGGAAATTAGTAATAGGATGTACAACTTGCACAGCTCAAAGTACAACTCGATGAAGCCTGTGCAGATTGTTTTAAACACGAGTTTTGGCCAATTTCTTTCATTTGGCTTGGGCAATTTTGGAGATCTCAAAGAGGGATTTTCACCAAGCAACACTAAGCAAGTGATTATTTCCTATTTTTGAGTTAAATATGTGATCTTATATGGATTTTGACATGGAAAATTAGTATAAATTTGGAATTTTTGGGAAAGACCTAAAGTTTGAATTTTTTGAATTTTACCATGAATTTGAGCATGAAAATTAGAGCAAATTGTATATTTGACTTAGTAAAGCTATGGGTAGAATTTATCTTCAAGAAATTTCGCAATCCGGGCATGTGGGCCTGAGGGCATTTAGGTAAACTTTTCTAGCGGAGTTGGGAACTTACATAATTTGAATTGTTACAAGTATTAGAGTGAATTTTTTTTGGTTTGACCGTTGTTTGAACAGTTTTGGGGCGTCGTGCATCAATTGGAGTCGTTGGAAGGGCTTGGAAGTCGGTTATGGAAATTTCGGAGCGAGGTGAGTCTCCTTTCTAACCTTGTAAGAGGGAATTGTCCCCATAGGTGAGTTAATTGGTTATGCTCCTATTTGTGGGGGCTACGTATGCACGAGGTGACGAGAGTCCGTGCGTAGCTACTATTATGCTATTGGCCGGGTAGTCTAGGACCCAAAAGCATGATGTACTTGGAAATATTTGTAATCCTGTTGACAGTTTGAATTGCTTAAATCACATCGGATTAGTAAGTGAATTTCAAAAAGATTGAGCTTCATTTTCTTGAATTGTAAAAAGAGAATTGGATTTTCCATGGATAGTTGTTCCTTGATGAAGTCTTGATTAACTGTTCGAATACGTGATTCTATGTTTACCTGCGTCGCATGTATGATTTGCGAGCAGGGTGTTTGTTTATTTTATGTTGACCGTGTCGCATGGATGATTCGCGAGCGGGGTAATAGATGCATCTATGGTTCGGGCCGTTCGACCCTCAGCAATGCACATTTTACATTTCTGTTGGATCGGGCCGTATGACCTCGGCATGATATGCGCATGCTTGTATTGCTTGCCTGAGAATTTTAAATGTTGGTATTTTCCTTTCCTGGCCACATAAAAATTGATAAAGGTAATGAAAAGCAAATCTTTGGAAATCATTTATTATTTGAGAAGTTGTTTACCTGCATTCCGGCTTTATGAGTTTAATTTTGCTCTATGAAATCCATGAATTTCTCACACTTTTACTATATTATCATTGGACCACTAGTAAGTGTTGAAGTCGACCTCTCGTCTCTACTTCTTCGAGATTAGACGGGATACCCATTGGGTACACATTATTTTTGTACTCATAATACACTTGCTGTGCATTTTTGTTGTACAGGTTCATATGTGGCTGGTAGCTTAGCGACATGGTTGATACGGAGACTTCGGCGAGCTATATTTATTGAGACGACCCGCAGCCAGCAGAGTCCTCTTTAGAGTATTTTACTATTTATTTTTCATTTCTGTCCACTTTGTATCCCGGACAGTTACTGTATCTTATTTCATTCCCTAGTAAATGCTCATGCACTTGTGACACCAGGTTCTAGGATGATTATGGGGTATCTTATATTAACTTCTTACGATTCATGTGTGATTTGAAACGATTAACTTTGACTGGTGAAAATTGAAGAAAAAAAGCATAGTTTTCGAAATTATTAAAACGAGGATTTAATTAAATATTTTAGTTGGCTTGCGTGACAGCGGTGTCCGGCGCCATCATGACCCTTAGTGGATTTTGGGTCATGACAAATTGAGTTACACCCCATATTTTCGTACGCAAAAGAACGCCATAAATAAATTTATGAAATCTCGAAAATGAGATGTTACACTCCGCATTTTCATATGTTAAAGTTTCGTCGTAAGTTAATCGATGAAAGTTCAGGAGTGGGATTATTTTGAGATTATAAGTATTATGCTATTTCAAACAAGAAATAAGTAAATTAGTAAAGGTGAAAGGGTAAGCAAATCGAAGAAAATGAATTTCGTCAAAATTTGGCATTTTTGGATAAAATACGGTCCGAGCCATTATACCCGTTATTTATGGACTAGTGTCGTACAAGGTACCCCATGACAACGATAGTAGTATATGTTAAGTGTATTAAAAGTGAGTAGTATTTTAAGTAATTTGAGATAATTCTTAATTATATGGGTAATTGATTAAATATTAGATTAGTGGGGAATTAATTAGTTGACTAAGGATTTGGTGGGTGGTTAAATAGGGTCTTTGGATAATGACCAAAGAACCTAACGTGGAAAAACACTTTTGTCCAAATTATGACTCATATTATGAGATTTAAAAGTGGCACACTTGAAAAGGGTTGGGTGACATTAAGCTTGGAATGTGCGGCCCACCTAAAATTTTTAAATGTAACATTCCTAGCCTAAATTCCTTTTCTAATCTCTTAAGAAAGAGCTTCATCTAAAATTTTCCTTGCATAAGAATGTTACTGTCCATCACTTAAGGAAAAGTTCCATCCTAGCTTTTCCTTGCATAGAAACGTTACTATTTATCACTTAAGGAAAAGTTTCACCCAAGCTTTTCTTTGCATAGAAACGTGATTGCTTCGAGCTTTTCATACGACTTGTTCCGTGTTCTTGCAATGGACGTGCGTTAGAGGGATTGTCAAGAGAATCAGCTCATGTATGATAAGGCTATCCCTTCTCTTCTTTTGGCATGATCCATACGATATAAACAAAACGAGCAAATGCATAACTTCCATAAATGACTCTATTCATAGAAATACTAGAGATACTTATGTTCTTGATTCTCCATGTGTCATATTATTCTATCATCTATTCATGGGTCTCAAAAATAGAGATACCGAGAGATTTTATTAACGTATTTCATATGCATTTTATGCATTTATACATGCACATTGATCCATGACTAGATGGTATTATATACGCGTATATATATATATATATATATATATATATATATATATATATATATATATATATGTATATGTGATATTGGAAAGGTTATGGCGTTATATACGCACCACCACCTGATAAGCTAGTATACATTGATGATTTTTCCCACAGTGGCCGAGATGATATGATGGGATGCTCTCAGAGGCCTGATGATGTTATGAACCCTATACCTATGCACGTCATGATAATTATACGCATATGCATGACACTATAATTATTTCATGAGTTACAGAGTTATCCAGACTTACAGGTTAAGTCATTTACTCTATATTTCTTCCATGTCTGTTTTGTATTTATTTATGTGCCTAACATACTCGGTACATTATTCGTACTGACGTCCTTTTTGCATGGGGACGTTGTGCTTCATGCCCGCGGGTCCCAATAGACATGTTAAGAGTCCTCCATATAAGATATCAGCTCAGTGGAACATGTTGGTGCGCTTCATTTGCTCCGGAGTTGCTTGTTTGTTTAGTATGATTTAGACGGGTATTGTTTGGTATGGAGGGGCACTGCCCCGACCTTTATGTTAAGTATGTACTCTTAGAGGCTTGTAGACAGATGTCATGTATACGAATGCTTATATGGCCTTGCCAGCCTATGTGTTAAGTTTACAAATAATCATGTTGGCCTTATAGGCCCGTATATCACATGTATAAGTTTTTATATCAGGTTAGGTCATCCTATATTAATTATTCCTCTATGTTTATTTTGGTTAACACATGATGGCCCGTTTGGCCCATTTGCCAAGGGAAGTTCAATAAGAAAGATATGTTATGTTGGTACTCGGTTGAGTAAGGTACCGGTTACCTGTCGCGGCTCATCGGTTTGCGCCATGACAAATTGACAATCATTATGCTCAATATTATGTACAAGTTGAGTACCATGCACATATCCCAAAGCCTGGTAGCCAAAGCAGATGCCTCTACTCAATTGGTTAGTGTCTCTTGTTGATAACGTGTTATAAAATAATAAAAAAAGAAGAATATTGCAGAGAAAAGTAGAGAGAGAGAGAGAGAGAATTCTTATTAATTTGGGATCAATTACAATGGAATAGAATCCTCTATTTATAGGGGCAAAGTGACTTAGCCATAAAGTAACAAACTATCACGACCCAAAATACAACTAGTCGTGATTTGACCTAACCCAACCCGCTAGGTAAGCCAATTAACACTATCCAATTCCAATTAAATTAATAAAAATAATTCAATATAGAAGTTCACTGAATGTTAAATATTTCGCCAGGACTGGTAGTACAAATCATGAGTTTATAAGAATAGAGTTTACAAGGCTGGTATGAAGTAAATACATCATCTATTTGAAAAGTACATAATCAGAGTTTTATAAATCTAAGGCTACCATGAACAAGAGGAAGCTACAACTAGAATGCAAGTACTTCTTCAAATCCACCTCCCGTCGAACATAGCAACATCAGCAGCCAACATCTGCAAGCAAGGTGCAGAAGTGTAGTATGAGTACAACTAACCCTATGTACTCAATAAGTAATAAACCTAACCTTAGGCTGAAAGTAGTGACGAGCTGGAACAAAGGTCGGGTCAAACATCCTATAGCCAACAAGAGTTCATAGCAACGCAAAGAAAGTAATAAAAGAAGTAGCTTAGAGATAAAATGCTTAGCCTTTTCATAGTTTTCCCGAAAAATAGTTCCACTTTTCAAGTATATCAGTGAAAACCCAAATTCTTTATCAAAATCGTCGAAAATATAAATAAGTTTGAAAACTATAAATTTTTCCAAAAAATCGTTTCCACAATAAATAAGATGTTTCATTTTCTTTCCAGATAGCAAGTGTGAAATGCCTTTCTATGCCCATATATCAATATGTGTGAGAAGTCATGAATGACGTGATACCGTACAACATGAGGAAAATGCATTTTTATGCATGTATGTCATATGTGCATGTCAATAACATGTATCTCAGAGATGAACTCATGTATTCACACTCTCAAAGTACTCAACACACTATCTCACACTTTCCACTCATCATGCTCATCACTCAATATTATATATGCCCAATACGCCCAGGGGAGATCCATCCCGGAATATATACATCAACTAACCAACAATCACTCAGTAGTGAGTAGGGCCAAACCTAGCCCGTGGGGAAGATCCATCCCCAGGTATATAAGTGCTTCGGACAAGATCTATGTCAAGGGAAGATCCACCCCTCAATATAATGAACCGCGCTCCCTGGGTGTGTGCAAACTCTGGAGGGGCTCCTTAAGCCCAAGTGCTATAATCCGCACGGACAACTCACGTGATGCACGTACAACTCAAGTGCTATAGTATCAATATCAGAATCCGCACAAACAACTCACGTGCTATAGTATCAATATCCTCACAATCAGGCCCTCGACCTAACTCAGTCATTAATATCTCATGTCTCTCTCTCTCGGACCCACAATGTCATGAAACTATCCTGAAATTGATCATATGATGTATCAGTAAATAACTACAAAGATTGAGATATGATATGCATATAAATGTGTATAACTTTAGTATATAAAGCAATGAAAGTATATAACTCAACAGCAAAAATGACCTCAGTGGGTCCCAATAGGATAAGCATGTAGCCTAGACATTGTTTCTAACATGGATCACAACTCAATAGCTCAAGTACATCAAAATTTTATGGTTATAGGTAAGATCAGGTAACTACATAATACCACAGAAATAATAGAGTCACAATTCACATGGTGCACGCCTACACGCCTACACGCCCGTCACCTAGCATGTGTGTCACCTCAACACCAATCACATAACACGTAATTCGTGGTTTCATACCCTCAACACCAAGTTTAGAAGAGTTACTTACCTCGAACAGGCAAATTCCAATACCGAGCAAGCTAAGCGATGCTCCAAAATGCCATATCATGCATATAGACCTCCAAACAGGTAAAAACTAGCCAAAGGTAACTCGAATACATCAAATAATACAAAAAGAAACAAACCCATCAATAAATGTTGAATCTTTAATCAAAAGCCCAAAATCATCCACTAAGTTCAACCTAGGCCCGCACCCCGGAACCCGCCAAAAGTCACAAAATCCGACAACTCATTCAATTATGAGTCCAACCATACTAGTTTTACTCAAATCCGACTCCAACTTGATGTTCAAAACTCAAAAATTCACATTATGAAACTTTAGGCTAAAACCCCCCAAATTCTCTTTAAAATTCATCAACCAATTGCCAAAAATGAATATAGATTCATGAAAAAGATCAAAACCAAGTGTAGAATACTTACCCCAATCTTTGTGATGAAAACTGCTCCAATAAATAGCCTCAATTTGAGTCTCACATCTCAAAATATGATAAAAAGAACCAATGCCTCGATTTATAGCATTTGCCCAACATTTTTGCACCTGCGACACATTAGCCGCTTCTACAACATCACTTTTTGTGACCAAAATCACACCTCTGCAGAGACGCACTAGAGTCCTGCCTTTGCACCTGCGGTAAAAAATGCTTGCATCTGCGTGTGCGCTTCTGCGCTGCCAATTGCTTCTGCTCCCAACTCAAAGCATTTGCACCTTTGAACATTCGAAGAAGTCTCTGTTTCTGCGAACTTCTGCTCCCAGCAGTACCTTTGCTCTTGGCTACTCCTTTGTTGCTTCGTCGACCATCGCACCTGCTCAAACTGGCAGCAAGTGCGGTCATACCAGAACCAGCAATAACTAGTAATAACAACATGGTCCAAAATGGTTCGAAACCTGTGTGAAACTCATGCGAGCCCCTCGGGACCACGTCCAAATATACCAACAAGTCCCATAACACAACACGAACCTACTCGAGGCCTCACATCACGCATAATAACATCAAAATGACAAATCGCACCTCAAATCAAGCTTAATGATCTTTGAACTTTTAAATTTCCATAACTCGCACCGACACATAGTAAACCATCCCAGAATGAACCCAAATCTGAATACGATATCAAAAGGTTCACTCCCGATCAAACTTTCCAAAAAATCTAACTGTCGACATTTCAAGACAAATTTAACTACAGACCTCCAAATCACAGACCAAACACCCTCCTAAAGCCGAAATCACCCAACGGAGTTAACGAAACCATCAAAACTCCATCCGTGGTCAATTACTAAAAAGTTAAACTTGGTCAACTCTTCCAATTTAACGCTTTCTAGTTGAGAATCATTCTTCCAAATCGATCCTGAAAACCAAAACCGATAATTCACAGAAGTCATAAAGCTTTGCTTTTCCTCATTTTCAAGAATGGCATTCAACATGAGCATGATCCTCTCATTTTGAACATTTGAGAGTTCATCACCGTTTGGATCAACTGCCAAAGAAGGATTTTCGGCTTCAACCTCTAAGGAAGGTTCTTGGCTATCATTCACTTCCAAGGGTTTTTGGACCTCTAAAGCTTCAAGCAGTTCTCCCATTTGTACGTTTAGCCTTGCAAGCGCCAAATCATTTTGAAGACTATTTTCCAAAAATTCCTCCAAGGCCTTTTGCTCTTGGTTTTCTTCTTCAAAGAGGTATTCCATCATAAGCTTTAACTCTCCATTTTGACCATGCTCAATTTCCTCCAATTCCATATCACTATACTTAGAATCATCAATGACCAATTATACCAATGGCCATTTTGACGGCCACAATTATTATAAATACCCCACTCATGGGTTTGACATTGTGCGCACAATCCGCCTCCAGGAGAATTTAAACAATTTTGTCAAGACTGTGGTCCTCCACAATAAAGACAAAGGTCATCAAAGTATGAACAACTACCATCCGACCAATTTTCATTACATGATGCCATTTTTTCAAAACTAAGAAAATAAACAAGAAACAAACAAGAAAAATAAACCACGATAAGAAAAATAATTACATAAATATTCACAAGTTCGGACAAAAGCGCATAGGCTTACTTCACAAACAACCTAAATACGCCAAATTATTCCCCGGCAACGGCGCCAATTTTAATGACGTCAAAATCCACTACTAAAAAGTAAATGGAAGCGATCACATGTAATATAATTTATCCAACTATGAGTTGGGGTCAAACCCTAAAGAGAAAAATATGTAGGCGATTACGTGTGTAAGAGAATTACACTTATTATGCTAAGCCAAACACTTAGAAATGTTTTGAGAAAATATTTATAATTAATTGCGAAAATAAAAACTAATCTAGAAAGCAAGTAAAATGATCAACGGCTACAAGCATGTATGCAAGGAAAATTACAATCAAGTAATGATCTAATATATTTCACAATTTTACAAATATGAGCGAGTTTATATTAATTAGTCTCGCGTAATAATTCTATAAATTAGCTTCTTCCAAAGACTAACAAGACTTCCTAATTGAATTATCCTTAAAACAATTAAGAAATTAAGCACACCCGAATGTGGCTACAAGGAGTTCAATCCTATCCCTAGATAGAATCTATAAAGTAAGGGTTAAAGCCTCAAGTTCTTTGTTAATTAATCTTTCCCAGCCCCAAATTATCTTTCCCAAAATTAAGTCGAAGTAAATGGGCGAGTCCAAGGGTTAGCTAATCCCTTTGGAAACATTAAAGAACAAGAATAATTAAAGAAACAACAACTCACTTTATAATAAAAAAAAATCGTTCAATACATAAGCACAACAAAATACTTAATCCACACATTAAATATGAATATTCTCATAAACAAGATTCAAGTGTTGGAAAAAATACTACACATTTAGATATACAATAAAAACAAGGAATAAAGAAATGAACATAAATGGGTTAGAAATTCTCAACCAAAAGATTCAAATCTTCAAGACCCAAGTGTGTGTGCAAGAACCCTAGCTTACAAACTTGTCTCCTCTTGTCTAGGAACTGAAAAATAAGCCAAAGATTGCCAAAGATATTTTACAAAATGAGATGGTCGTGTATTAAATGGCTTGGGGATCAAAATGTGAAATTCTATTTCTACCCAGAAAGCATGCTATGCAATCGCATAGAGTGAACCGCGATCGCGGTTAACAGCTTATGCAAAGCTACGCGATCACGTATAGGGAAGCGTGTTCGCGTAGAGTAGTTGACCTGTGCTGACCAACTTTAATTCTTCGCGTTTGCACAGATACAACCGCGTTCGCATAGCTTCCTTATCCTGGACTTCTTGGATCACATGTAGCCCTCTGTGATCGCATAGAGTTATAACTGGCCGCAGTCCATTTTTCCCAATTTAACACATTTTGACTTGTTTTCTTCCGTATCTTCTCCAAATCATATGATACCTGAAATATGCCAATAAACCTTAGAAAAAGCAATACTTTCTCAATAAAATCATACAAAATCCTAAGTATCAAGAAGAGATAAGTTGATAAACTAGCAACTTATCACTCATGTCCTCATATGAATGTTGAAGGAATTCAAAGAGTTTTCAAGCCGAATCAATAACGCACGACAAGAAAAGAAAGATGGAAAGTATGTCCTAAATGTCATGTAGCCTCTCGAAGATAGGTATGGAAGTCATCATACCGGTCCACAAGACACTACTAGACACTTGCTCATGATTTGTAGAACCTATGAACCTAAAGCTCTAATACCAATCTGCCACGACCCAAATTCCGACTAGTCATGATGGCACCTAACCCAACCCGCTAGTAAAGCTAATTAACACTATCCAATTCCATTGAAATTAATAAAAATATTTATATAGAGAAGTTAACTGAATATTATACATTTCCCAAGGACTGGTTGAACAAATCATGAGATTCTAAGAATCGAGTTTATAAGGCTTGTATGAAGTAAATACATCATCTATTTGAAAAGTACACAAACAGAGTTTTATGAATCTAAGGCTACTGAGTAGGGCCAAACCCAGCCCGCGGGGAAGATCCATCCCCAGGTATGTAAATGCTTCGGAAAAGATCCATGTCCAGGGAAGATCCATCCCTCAATATAATCAACTACGCTCACTAGGGTGTGTGTAGACTCTAGAAGGGCTCCTTTAACCCAAGTGCTATAATCCGCACAGACAACTTACGTGTTGCACAAAAAACTCATGTGTTATAGTATCAATATCAGAATCCACACGGACAACTTACTTGCTATAGTATCAATATCCTTACAATTAGGCCCTCGTCTTCACTCATGTATCAATCTTTCCAGTTTCTCTCTCTAGGTCTCACAATGTCATGAAACTATACCAAAAATGATGATATGATATATCAATAAATAACAACAGAGACTAAGATATGATATGCATATTAATGCGTATGTCTGAGTGTCTAAAGAAATGAAAGAAGATAAATCCATAGCATAAATAACCTCAGTGGGTCCCAATAGGATAAGTATGTAGCCTAGACATGGTTTCTAACATGGATCGTAGCTCAATAGCTCGAATACGTAGGAGTTTCATGGTTATAGGTAAGATTAGGTAACTACACAGTACCACAGAAAAAATGGAGTCACAATTCACGCGGTGCATGCCCACAATCTCATCATGTAGCATGTGTGTCACCTCAACACCAATCACATAGCACGTAATTCGGCGTTTCATACCCTGATCACCATGTTTAGGAGAGTTACTTACCTCAAACAAGCCAATTCCAATATCGAGCAAGCCAAGCAACGCTCCAAAATTGCCGTCACGCGCGTATTTACCTCTGAACGGCTCAAAACTAGCCAAAACCAACTCAAATACGTCAAATCATACCAACGAAAACAAAACCATCGATAAATGTTGAATCATTAACAAATAGCCCAAAATCATCCAAATTGACCAACCCAGGCCCGTACCTTAGAACCCGACAAAAGGCACACAATCTTACAACCCATTCAATTACGATTCATAACATACTAGTTTCACTCAAATCCAACTCCAATGCGATGTTCAATACTCAAAATTTACATTATGAAACTTTACGCTAACCCTCTCCCCCCAATTTCTTTTTAAAATTCATCAACCAATTGCCAAAAATGAAGATAGATTCATGAAATAAGATTAAAATCAAGTGTAGAATACATACCCCAATCCTTGTGATGAAAACTTCTTCAAAAATTGCATCAATATGAGTCTCATATCTCAAAATGTTATAAAAAGAACCAAAGCCTCGATTTATAGAATTTTGCCCAGCATTTTTGCACCTGCGACACATTAGCCGCTTCTACGACGTCGTTTTTATGACCAAAATCACGCTTCTACAAAGAAGCACTGGAGGGATGTCTTTGCACCTGCGGTAAAATGCTCGCATCTGCGCACACACAGGTGTGAGTCCAAGTTGCACTTCTGCTCTGCCAATCGCTTCTGTGTGCAACTCACTGCATCTACGCCTTCGCAGATGCGAAGAAGTCTTCGCTTCTGTGGACTCCTTCTCCTAGCAGCACTTCCGCTCCTGGGGACTCCTTTGTTGCTTCTGCGACCATTGCATCAACGCAAACTAGCAACAGTTGTCGTCACAACAGAACCAGTAACAACCAGCAATAACAACATTATCCAAAATGGTTTGAAACCCGTCTGAAACTCACCCGAGCCCCTAGGGACCCCGTCCAAACATACCAACAAGTCCCATAACACAACACGAACCTATTCGAGGCCTCACATCATGCATAACAACATAGAAATGATGAATCGCTCCTCAAATCGAGCTTAATGAACTTTGAACTTTTCAACTTCCACAACTCGCACTGAAACATAGCAAACCAACCCAGAATGAACCCAAATTTTGCACACAAGTCCCAAATGACATAACAAAGCTATTCCAATTTCCAGAATCACAATTCAAATCCGATATCAAGATGTTCACACTCGGTCAAACTTTCCAAAAATCTAACTTTTGCCATTTCAAGTCAAATTCAACTACGGACCTCCAAATCGCAATCCGAACACGCTTCGAAGTCCAAAACTACCCAACGGAGATAACGGAACTATCAAAACTCCAATCCTATGTCAATTACTAAAAAGTCAAACTTGGTCAACTCTTCCAATTTAAAGCTTTCTAGTTGACAATCATCCTTCCAAATCGATCCCGAATAACCTGAAAACCAAAATCGACGATTCACACTAGTCACAAGGCTTTGCTTTTCCTCCTTTTCAGGAATGGTGTTCAACATGAGCATTATCCTCTCATTTTAAACATTTGATTGTTCTTCTTGGTTTGGATCAAGTCCGAGGATTTTTGGACCTCTAAAGCTTCAAGCATTTCTATAATTTGTACGTTTAGCCTTTCAAGCGCCAAATCAATTTGGAGACTATTTTCCAAAAGTTCCTCCAAGGCCTTTTGCTCTTTGTTTCCTCCTTCAAGGAGGCATTCCATCATGAGCTTGAACTCTCCATTTTGACCATGCTCAATTTATTCCACTTCCATATCCCTATACTTGTTATCAGAAAAAATCGAATCATCAATGACCAATTATCCTAATGAACATTTTGACGACCAACCTTATCACAAATACTCTACTCATGGGTTTGACATTGTGCGCACAATCCGACTCGGGGAAAATTTAAACAATTTTGTCAAGAGTGTAGTCCTCCACAATACGGAGGGTCATCAAAGTATGAACAACTACCATCCGGCCAATTTTTATTACATGATGTCATTTTTCAAAACTAAGAAAATAAACAAGAAATAAGCAACAAAATTAAACCACGATAAGAAAAATAATCACATAAATATTCACAAGTTAGTACAAAAGCATGTACGCTTACTTCTCAAATAACCTAAATACGCTAAATTGTTCTCCGGTGACTGCGCCAATTTTGATGACGTCTGAATCCACTACTAAAAAGTAAATGGACACGGTCTCATGCAATATAATTTATCCATCTATGAGTTGGGGTCAAATCCCAAAGAGAACAATATGTAAATGGTTAGGCGTGTAAGAGAATTATACTTATTATGCTAAGCCAAACACTTTGAAATGCTTTGAAGAAACATTTATAACTAATTACGAAAATAAAAACTAGCCTAGAAAGCAAGTAAAATGATCAATGGAAAGCATGGATACAAGGAAAATTACACTCAAGTAACGATCCAATATATTTCACGATTTTACAAATATTAGCGAGTTTATATTAATAGGCCTCACATAATAATTATATAAATTAGCTTCTTCCAAAGACTAACAAGACTTCCTAATTGAATTATCCTTATAACAATTAAAATATTAAGCACACCCGAATATGGATACAAGGAGTTCAATCTTATCCCTAGATACAATCTATATAGTGAAGGTTAAAGCCTCAGGTTCTTGTTAATTAATCTTTCCCAACCCCAAATTAACTTTCCAAAAATTAATTCGAAGTAAGAGGGCTTGTCCTAAGGTTAGATAATTCCTTTGGAAATATTAAAGAACAAGAATAATTAAAGAAACAATAACTCACTTTATGCGCACAATCTGCCTCCAGAAGAATTTAAATAATTTTGTCAAGATTGTGGTCCTCCACAATAAAGACAAGGGTCATCAAAGTATGAACAACTACCATCCGACCAATTTTCATTACATGATGCCATTTTCTCAAAACTAAGAAAATAAAAAAGAAACAAACAAGAAAAATAAACCACGATAAGAAAAATAATTACATAAATATTCACAAGTTCGGACAAAAGCGTGTAGGCTTACTTCTCAAACAACCTAGATACGCCAAATTATTCCCTGGAAACGGTACCAATTTTAATGACGTCCGAATCCACTACTAAAAAGTAAATGAAAGTGATCGCATGCAATATAATTTATCCAACTATGAGTTGGGGTCGAATCCTAAAGAGAACAATATGTAGGCGTTTAGGCGTGTAAGAGAATTACACTTATTATGCTAAGCCAAAAACTTAGAAATA
The DNA here is from genome assembly GCF_000393655.2 of Nicotiana sylvestris. Lineage (NCBI taxonomy): Eukaryota > Viridiplantae > Streptophyta > Magnoliopsida > Solanales > Solanaceae > Nicotiana > Nicotiana sylvestris. Next base: position 151,550,130 of record NC_091068.1, read on the forward strand.
TTTTAAGAAAATATTTATGACTAATAGCGAAAATAAAAACTAACCTAGAAAGCAAGTAAAATGATCAATGGCTACAAGCATGTATACAAGGAAATTACACTCAAGTAACGATCCAATATATTTCACGATTTTGCAAAAATGAGCGAGTTTATATTAATTAGCCTCGTGTAACAATTCTATAAATTAGTTTCTTCCAAAGACTAACAAGACTTCCTAATTGAATTATCCTTAAAATAATTATGAAATTAAGCACACCCGAATATGGCTACAAGGAGTTCAATCCTATCCCTAGATAGAATCTACAAAGTGAGGGTTAAAGCTTAAAGTTCTTTGTTAATTAATCTTTCCCAGCCCCAAATTATCTTTCCCAAAATTAAGTCGAAGTAAATGGGAGAGTCCAAAGGTTAGCTATTCCCTTTGGAAACATTAAAGAACAAGAATAATTAAAGAAACAACAACTCACTTGATAATAAATAAATATCGTTCAATATATAAGCACAACAAAAATATTTATTGCACCCTTTAAATATGAATATTCCCATAAACAAGATTCAAGTGTTGGAAAAACTACTACACATTTAGATATACAAAAAAAAGTAAGGAATAGAAGAAATGAACATAAATGGATAAGAAATTCTCAACCAAAAGCTTCAAATCATCAAGACCTAAGTGTTTGTGCAAGAACCTTAGCTTCCAAACTTGTCTTCACTAGTCTAGGAACTGAAAATAAGCCAAAGATAAGCCAAAGATTGCCAAAGATATTTTACAAAATGAGCTAGGTCGTGTATTAAATAACTTGGGAATCAAAATGTGAAATTCCATTTCTGCCCAGAAAACATGTTATGCGACCACATAGAGTGAACTGCAATCGCGGTTAACAACTTCTGCATGGCTACATGATCGCGTATAGGGAAGCGTGTTCGTGTAGAGTAGTTGACCTGTGCTGACCAACTATAATTATTCGTGTTCGCTTAGATACAATTACGTTCGCATAGCTTCCTTATCCTGTACTTCTAGGATTGCATATAGCCCTCTGTGATCGCATAGAGTAATAACTAGCAGCAGTCCATTTTTCCCAATTTAACACATTTTGACTTGTTTTCTTCCGTATATTCTCCAAATTATATGATACCTGAAATCCTTAGTTTCTCAACAAAATCGTACAAAAGTCTGAGTGTCAAGAAGAGATAAGTTGGTAAATTATCAACTTATCACTCATGTTCTCATACGAATGCGTGGAAGAATTTAAAGAGCTTTCAAGCTGAATCAATGCTGCAAGACAAGGGAAGAAAGATTGGAAGTATTTCCTAAATGTCCCCTAGCTTCTCAAAGATAAGCATGGACGTCATCATACCGATCCGCAAGACATTACTAGCCACTTGCTCATGACTTGTAGAACCTATGAATCTAGAGCTCTGATACTGTCACGACCCGGGTTCCCCACCGTCGTGATCGTGATGGTGCCTACTCGTGAAGGCTAGGCAAGCCAACCGATACATTCTAACACATTGATTATCAACCCAAACAGTAGTAATAAATTGCAAATAAAGCTAAGCAGGTATAAAATGTGAAAGTTCCATAACAACTTAAGTTCGAAATCAAGGCTACCCAACGATCAGGTGTCACAATGTCACGAACATCTAACGATTTCTACAAACATTGGTTTATAACAAATCAAACTATTTTCGAAATGAAAAGAGACAATATATCTAAAACATAAGGATGGGGACTCAGAAGTTTGCGAACGCCGGCAGATCTACCTCGGATCTCCTATGGACTGAAGGCAGCAACCCACGTTCTACTCACGAGGTCCAGCACCGAAATCTGCACAGAAAGTGCAGTATCAGTACAACTGACCGCATGTACTGGTAAGTGTCGAGCCTAACCTCGGCGAAGTAGTGACGAGGCTAGGACACGACAACCATATAAATCTGTGCAGTTAAATCATATACGAACAGAATAATAATAATAGGAAATAACAGATAAAGATAGGAAGGGGACATGCTACGGGGAATATCAAATTCTAATAGTAAACCAAATAGAGAAGCATAATGAACACCATATTTGTATCAACAAGAATAATGAAACAGTAACACGTGCACCACATCACCCTTTTTGCTTTTCCTCTCGTTCTCACCATATGAAAAGATAGAAATGGTCGGGCATCACCCTTCGTGCGTTACCTCTCATAATAATGGCACGGCATTACCTTTCATGCAATAAGCTCTCATAATATCGGCACGGTATCTCCCTTCATGCATTAGCTCCCAAATCTTGGCACGACATCACCCTTCATGCATTAACACTTACAATATCGGCACGGAATCACCCTTCGTGCATTAACACTCACTCACAATATCATGCACGGCATCACCCTTCAGTTTTACACTCTTCCTCACCCAAATAATAAAAATAATACATCCCGGCAAGGGAATCAACAATAGAAACAAAAACATCCCGTTAAGGGGATCAGCTATAACCAGTCTTGTTTCAAAAGTTAACTTCACCAAATAAATCTCAACTTGAGCCAATACTCAACAATGGTCAATTATCAAGAAATTATCATAAATGTTGTTCAACAGTGATAATCATCAACTTAAGCATAGACAGTACGTAACAAGAGTCACAACAATCATTGTATAAGACTCACGGGCATGCTTGATACCAATGTATAGATACTCGCCACCACACATATACATTGTACTCAACACTAACACGTAGCAAATTATACCACAACTCCTATTCCATCAAGCTAAGGTTAGACCAAACACTTACCTCTATTCCACAGATAAAATCAAGCCTCAATTACCGCTTTACTTCTCGGTTCCACTTCCAATCCACTTGTATCTAGTCACAATTTACTTAAATAACATCAATAAATGCTAAATAAACCAATTCTAATGCATGAAAATAGATTTTTCAATGTTTTCCCCAAAAAGTCAAAAATCGACCTCAGGCCTACTTGGTCAAAACTCGAAGTTTGAACCAAAACCCGACTACTCATTCACCCACGAACTCAAATACGCAATTGGTTATGAAATCCAACCTCAAATTGAGGACCAAATCCCCAAAATTTGAAATACCCAAAAACACCAATTTCCCATGAAAACCTCTAGGTTTTGAGGTGAAATCATGTAAAAAGATGAATTATATTGAAGACGATGAGTTAGAAATCACTCACCTATGACTTGGAAAAGTTTGGGTCTTTGAAAAAATGCCTAGAGTTGCTTAGGGTTTGAGAGAACTAAATATGGTGAAAATCCCGTCTGAAATCTCACTTAACAAGTCGCATAATCATAGTTGTGATCAGGGGTTCGCAACTGCGAACCCTATAAATTGTTGATGCCTTTGTATTTTCGACAACTGTGACCTTCACATTTCTGGCCAGAGAGTCGCATTTGCGAGGATGGCCTGCCCAGGTCTGGTTCACATTTGTGACATTATTGTAGCATTTCCCACGCCTGCTCACTTCAGAATTGCGAAGCCTGATCAATTGCGAGATCAGATCAGAGGCCTGTGCAAAACACCAGATGCATCAACTAAGTTTTCCTAAGTCCTAATCACCCCATGGCCTATCCAAAACTCACCCGAGCCCATGGGGCTCCAAACCAAAAAAGTACACAAGTCTAAAAATATCATACGGGCTTGCTCGTGCGATCAAATCATCAAAATAACATCAACAACTATGAATTTAGCACCAAAATTCATGAAATTCTTAAGAACGTTGAAATTTTCATTTTCTCAACTCTGGGTCCGATTTATACCAAATCAACTCCGATTCTTACCAAATTTGACTTAATTATTATTTTAAACCTGTACCGGGCTTCAGAACCAAAATACGAGCCCAATACCATTAAGATCACACACTGTTTTATTTCTAAAGGTCTTTATATTTTCTAGCAAATAATTTTCTTTAAAAATTCTTTTCTCGGGCTAGGGTCCTCGGAATTTGTTTCTGGGCATATGCCCAAGTTCCATAATTTACTACGGACCCTACAGGACCGTCTAATCACGGGTATGGGTCCGTTTACCAAAATTGTTGACCGAAGTCAACTTTAATCAATTTTAAAGGTCAAATTCAAATTTTTCTTAAATTTCACATAAAAGATTTACGGAAACGTGCCCGGACCACGCATGCAAATCGAGGTTAAATAAAAGAAGATTTTTAAGGCTTTAGAACACAGATTTGACTTCTAAAACAAGATATGACCTTTTGGGTCATCACATTCTCCACCTCTAAAACAATCGTTCATCCTCAAACGGACATAGAAAAGTACTTGAGTCGGTAAAAAGATGGGGATATTGGTTTCACATATCGGACTCGGACTCCCAGGTCACTGCCTCAATAGGCTGACCTCTCCACTGCACATGAATCGAAGGGAAATTCTTCGATCTCAACTGACGAACTTGCCGGTCTAGAATAGTTATCGGCTCCTGCTCATAGGTCAAGTCCTTGTCCAACTGGACAGTGCTGAAGTCTAACATGTGGGATGGATCGTTGTGATACTTTCGAAGCATGGACACATAAAACACTAGATGCACTACTGATAAACTTGGTGGCAACACAAGTCGGTAAGCCACCTCTCCCACTCGATCAAGAATCTCAAAAGGCCTGATAAACCTAGTGCTTAACTTGCCCTTCTTTCCAAATATCATCACGGCCTTCATGGGAAACACCCGAAGCAACACTTGCTCTCTGACCATGAATGCCACATCACGAATCTTATGGTCGGCATAACTCTTTTGCCTGGACTAAGCTGTACGAAGCCTATCTTGAATGATCTTAACCTTGTCCAAGGCATCATGTACCAAATCTGTACTCAACAATTGAGCCCCCCCTGGCTCAAACTACCCAACTGGCGACGGACCTCGTCTACCATATAATGCCTCATAGGGAGCCATCTAGATATTAGACTAATAGTTATTGTTGTAGGAAAACTCTGCTAATGGCAAGAACTGATCCCACGAACCTCCAAAATCAATAACATATGCTCGGAGCATATCCTCCAAAATCTGAATAGTATGCTCGGACTGTCTGTCCATCTAAGGATGAAATGTTATGCTCAACTCGACCCATGTACCCAACTCACACAGAACTGCCCTATAGAAATGCAAGGTAAATTGCGTACCTCGGTCAAAAATAATAGACACAGGAACACTATGAAGATGAACAATCTATCGGATATAATTCTTAGCTAACCTCTCTGAATAATAGGAGAACGCCACAGGAATGAAATGTAGTCCGTGAATTACCTAACCCAAAAGGCATCCTAGAAAAGGTAAAGGTGCCATATGGACAAGTGAAAGTTGTCTTCTCCTGATCTTCCGGAGCAATCAAGATTTGGTTGTACCCGGAATACATATCCAAGAAATAGTAGAAGGAACGCCCAACAAGTCGATCAAATATCTTATCAAGAAAAGGCAATGGAAAGTGATCCTTGCGGGTCACTTTATTCAACTTGCGGTAGTCCATATATACCCTCCACTCGGTGACAGTCCTTGTTGGAATCGACTCATTCTGCGAATTTGTAACCACGGTCATACCACCCTTCTTCGGCATACATTGCACCGGCGAAGTCCTAGAGCTATCAGAGATGGGGTACACAACTCCGACATCCAACCACTTTATCACCTCTTTTTCCACAACTTCTTATAATTCCTCATTCAATCTCCTTTGATGTTCCAATGAGGGCTTTGCATCATCTTCTAAAATAAGCTTGTGCATACAAAATGTGGGGCTTATCCCCTAAATGTCAGCTATGGTCCATCCAATTGCCTTCTTCCTCTTTTGGAGCACCACCAATATGGCATCAACCTGCATGTTAGTAATACAAGAGGAAATAATAACTGGAAAAGTTGAACTAGGGCCTAAATATTCATACCTAAGGTGTGGAGGCAACCGCTTCAACTCCAACACTGAAGGTTCCTCGATTGAAGGTTTTGTTGGTGGAGTCTTCCTATTCTCAAGATACAGAGAGAGTTTCCTATGCTCATAAGAGTAAGATCCCATTCCATGCAAAGCATTCTCACACTCCACTCGGCCTTCATCCTCATTTACTTCAAGATTCAACAATACTACCTCTAGAGGATCCTCTACATTGATCATTGTACTAGTATCATCAACTATCACTACTGTGACAAGGTCCACAAAAGAGTACACTTCAGAACTGTTGGGTTGCTTCATTGACTTGCACACATGAAAGACCATTTTTTCATCACCCACCAGGAAAGTGATTTCCCCTTCTTGCACATCAACTAAGGCCTTCCCAGTAGTAAGGAAAGGTCTTCCCAATATGATTGGAAACTCATAATCTACCTCACAATCCAAGATCACAAAATCAGTTGGCAAGATAAATTTGTCCACCCCTACAAGAACATCATCAATGATACCCAATGGTCTCTTCATAGTTCTATCCTCCATTTGCAGTCTCATGGAAGTCGGCCTCGGTTTCCCAATACCCAAAGTCTTAAGAACTGAGTAGGGCATCAAGTTTATACTTTCCCCCAAATCACATAGAGCTTTTGCAAAGTCCACACTCCCAATGGTTTAAGGAATGGTGAAAGCACTGGGATCTTCTAGCTTCGGGGCCATTGAGTGCACTATTGCACTAACTTGGTGGGTCATCTTGATAGTTTCGCAATCCATGGATCTTTTCTTTGTCACCAAGTCCTTCATGAATTTAGCATAACCCGGCATTTGTTCTAGAGCCTCCACCAAAGGAACATTAATGGATAGGCTCTACATCATGTCAATAAATGTTTTAAACTGATTCTCATTTTTCTACTTCGCGAGCCTTCGAGGATAAGGTGGAGGTGGCCTTGGCAAAAGAGCACTGGCTTAAGGCACAACCATTTCAGGCATGTCTATTACGTGTTCCCTATACGGGTTCACGTCATTCTGAGTCTCCACCTCGGCATCTTGAATATCAATCCTCACTTCCTCATTCACGTTTTCATCAATCATATTTTCAACCACCAAAGGGACCTCATTCTCTTGAAATTCAACTTCATCACTCAAAATTTCTTTTTGTTTGGAGGCATTCACATCACCGCCTCGTCCACTTCTTGTAGTTACCGCCATAACATAATTATTCCCACCCTTCGGGTTAACTACCTTATCACTTGGTAGAGCCCCCTTAGGGTGAGTATTCAAGGATTATGAGATTTGGCCTAATTGAACCTCCAAATGTCTGATGGAAGTATTGTGGGAAACCAACTAAGCAGCAGAATCCGCATTCTTTTTCGTCATCTGTTCAAACATCATTTCAATTCTCCCCATTTCATTGTTGGAAGAACTAGGACCTTGGGATAGAAATGGGGGTGGATTGTTCGGTTGTTGATACATTGGGGGCCTTTGAAAGCCTTGCCCGTGATTTCCTTGATTGCCATTGTTCCAACAACCCTGATTGTTGTTACCACCCTAGTTGTTGTTATTGTCATTCCAATTACCCTGATTGTTCTGATTATTGTTCTGATTACCCCAATTGTAATTTTGATTGTTGTTCCCCTAATTACTACTCCCTTGTTATTGTTGATTGCCCCAATTGCCTTGGGGTCTCCATTGTTGTTGGTTGGAATAATTGCCCTGTTGTCCTTGACAGTTGTTCACGTATTGCACCTCTTCATTCTTCCCATCATAACCATCATCTTGGAATATACCACAATCATGTCATATTGATCTAAATTCCCTTGGTTCTGTTGAACTTTTGTCTTATTTTATTCACTAGCATGTTGACACCCTCCATAGCATTTACTTAGCATGGATTTTGAACCTCCTATAACTGTGCCTTTGCTAGCTGGTTCATTGTTGTTGTCAGCTCTACTATCGCATGCCCATGATCATGTAGCTCTTTGTGCAAGTGAGTGACCATGGGGTCACCCTGTGGCACATTGGCTCTACTTTGACAAGCGGAGGATGTGTTAACCATCTCGCCAAGAATGTCACAAGCCTCATCATAAGACAGCTTCATGAAATTTCCCCCAGCAAGTTGGTTCACTATGCAATAATTTGTTATGTTAATGCCCCGGTAGAATGTCTGTTGTATCATTGCCTCAGTCATATCATTGTTGGGATATTCCTTTACCGTGGTTCTGTATCTCTCACATATCTCATGTAAAGGTTCGGTGGGCTTCTACTTGAAAGCTAAGATCTCATCCCTCAATGCTGCTATGTGCCCCGATGAGAAAAACTTTGCAATGAATTTATCCGCCAACTCATCCAAGTAGTGATGGAATGGTTGGGAAGTCGTTCAAGCCAATCCAATGCCATCCCTCAAAGTGAGAAAGGGAATAATCTCAACCGAAGTGCATCCTCTGACACATTAGTTTGCTTTCTCCCCCAACAGGTATTGACTAAACCTTTGAAATATTTGTAAGCATTCTGATGGGGAGCACCCGTGAAATGCCCTCACTGCTCCAACAACGTCAACATCACATTGGTAATTTGAGAATTGCCCGCCCAGATCTGGGGTGGGACAATTGCACTAGTATATCCTTGGTTGGGAAGCACTCGAGCAGCCACTCTTCGAGGTGGAGAGGGAGGGTCTGGAACATTATCATTGGCCTAGCGGTCTCTCCTTTGTCCTTGAGGTACAATAGGAACCTCATCATCAATATTATCATCTACCTCCTCCCCCGGCGGAAGATCTCCAAGAGGTGCATTGTTTGCAGCCATTTTGTACCTGAGGTTGCGACACACACAAATTAGTAATGTAGAAGGAAAGAAGAACAGTACACAAAACTATTTAGATAGATAGCCAAAACCATTAGCTCCTCGGTAACGGCGCCAAAAAAGTGATCAGAGCCAACCCTACACCACTACGAAGTGGCGAGAGCGGTCGAAGCAACTTTTACCTGAGATGGTCGGGATCGAATCCACAGGGAGCTAGAAGTGGGAATTGGATTTCTATCTAAATGCGAGATGCGTATTGCTCTTAATTACTCTTCCAATCATCTTTTGGATGGATATTACTTCTAATATTTATGCTAATTATAAGCTAAATTAAACTAAGAATGATTGCTTGTAGGGTTTTCTAATTAGTTAAAGAGGCACTAAGGAAGTGATTTTCTCCTAGGTGAATACTTGATGAGATCTAAAGCCTAAGGCAAAGACGTTATGTTGGGGATTGTGATATAGCCAATGCACGGAATTACTCACTCTATACCTCTCAGTAGCTTGAGTGACTTTGCCCTAATTGACTTTCTCAAGACCAATTGGGTGTCAAAATTGTGCAAGCAATATAGGCTCAAGTCGGGTATTACTATCTCTAGGTTTAACCCTTTAATTGGGGCTATCAATCTCTTGATTACACCCCAATTCCTTGTAGGACTGATTTTCCTAAAAGCAATATATAGCTTGCGGACCGCGCTGAATCCACCGCAGTCGCGATGCACTTTATGCGGACCGCGCTGGCCAGATTCAGAAAATGATCAATTAATCCAAGAAGCCTCATTGCGGTCCGCGGTGCATTTTGTGGAGACCGCACTACCTCATCAGGGGTATTTTTGTCTAGAAAATTCAGCCTAGTATAAATACTTTCTTTTCACATTTTTAGGGAATCTTTTGTAATATGCGAAAGACCAGAGCACGTGAACGGCTGTATTAGGATATTTTGAGTAAATTGTAGCTAGATTAACACTGAATCTTCTTTATATTAGCTTGTAATTAAATTATATGGGTTATTCTTCATCTATTTCTTTGTTTTCTTCTATTATTATGAGTAGCTAGACCGATTAGTTAGGGTTGTGGCTCAACCCTAGTGTGGGTATTTGATGGGTCTTTTGATTTAAGGCTTAGATATGTATGGGTAGTTGATATTTGGACTGATTTGTGTTTTCCATGTTGAATTAGTGGTTGCAAACACTAATTTGTGCCTATTTGACTTGGGATCTTATTGAGAAAGAGAGCTTGAGTCTAGGAAAATCAGTCCAACAAGGAATTGGGGTGTAATCAAGAGACTGATAGCCCAAATTAAAGAGTTAAACCTATAGATAGCAATACCCGACTTGAGCCTATATTGCTTGCACGATTTTTACACCCAATTGGTCTTGAGAAAGTCAATTAGGGCAAAGTCACTCAAGCTGCCGAGAGGTATAGAGTGAGTAATTCCGTGCATTAGCTATATCACAATCCCCAACATAACGTATTTGCCTTAGGCTTTAGATCCCGTCAAGTATTCACCTAAGAGAATGTCATTTTCCTAGTGCCTGTTTAAGTAATTAGAAAATCCTACAAGCAATCATTCCTAGTTTAATTAAGCTTATTATTAGTATAAATATTAGAAGTTATATCCATCCAAAAGATGATTGGAAGAGTAATTAAGAGCAATACACATCTCTAGTTCAGATAGGAATCCAATTCCCTCTTCTAGCTACCTCTGGATTCGATCCCGACCATCTCGGGTAAATTTTCTTTGACCGCTCTCGCCACTTCGTAGTGGTGTAGGGTTGGCTCTGATCAGTGTGGTCACACCAGAACCAATAGCAACTAGCAGTAAAAACATGGTCCAAAATTATAAAAAACCCGTTCGATACTCACCTGAGCCCTTTGGGACCCCGTCCAAACATACCAACAAGCCCTATAACGTAACACAAACCTACTCATGGACACACATCATGCAAAACAACATCGAATCAATGAATCACAACTCAATTTGATCTTAATTATCTTTGAACTTTTCAATTTCCATAACTCGCATCAAAACGTAGCAAACCAACCCGGAATGAACCAAAATTTATCACACAAGTCCCAAATGACATAATGAAGTTATTCCAATTCTCAGAACCAAAATTCGAATCCGATATCAAAAAGTCCATTCCCGGTCAAACATTCCAAAAAATTCAACTTTCGCCATTTCAAGCCAAATTCAACTACGGACCTTAAAATCACATCTGAACATGCTCCTAAGTCTAAATCACCCAACAAAGCTAACGGAACCATCAAAACTCCAATCCGATGTCAATTACTGAAAAGTCAAACTTGATCAACTCTTCTAGTTTAAAGCTTTCTAGTTGAGAATAATTTTTCTAAATCGATCCCAAATAACCTAAAAATCAAAGCCGATGATTTGAACAAGTCATAGTACACCATACAAAGCTACTCATGCCCATAAACTACCGAACGAAGTGCAAATGCTCAAAACGACCGGTCGGGTCGTTACACAAACCCAAAAATCTCTCTAAAATATAGACATTCACCTTAAATATAATTATTTATAACATAATGCTATTAAAGCAATTCAACATGCTATAGTTGATTGCTTGCGATTACTTTAACTACAACAAAAAGTCACATAAAAGAAATGCAAATTTTGAGAATCACTTAGTGGGCGTTTGGACATAAGAAAGGTGAAATTCTGGAAAAAAGTAAAAAAAAAAACAAGCGAAAGTAGTATTTAAAATTAGGGTTGTGCTTGGATATGAATACAATTTTGAGTGATTGGAAGTGAATTTTTATAAACAACTTTTTAAAGTTTTTTAAAATTCCGAAAAATTTCGAAATTCAACTTCAAGTGAAATTTAAAAATTTTCAAAACACTTATTCTAAAAAGAAAAAAAGTTAAAATTTTCCGAAAAAAATACAGGCAAACAGGACCTTAGTAGTTGACTTAAATTGGTGAATCGGTATGGCTATTGAAGTGCTTGATATTTCGCTGGGACCAAAATACTAATGTTTAGTATGATCGTAGAGATCTTTTGGCGGCTATATTACTATTAAGTAAGTTTGATCTATTAACTCTTTATATGAAAATAAAAGATCAAACATAATTATTATATAAGATTATAGACTCTTTTTGGAACTTATATATGTACTTAAGAAATAAAAATGTGTATCAATTTGGTTAGATACAGTTTGATCTGTTTAATCGATTTGAAATATTTCGATACCCCTAACATCCATTAGGATGCTTGATCTCCATTGTTCAACCTTAGAACCGTTATTGCCTTTGGACTAGCGCGGGCGAATTGTATCTTTTGGCCCGATATTATATTATGATCGCATTTGGATGGACTTATTTTAAGTGACTTAAGCCAAAATAGCATTTAAGCCATACGTTAGGTATTCTAACTTTTGGCTTTTGGCTTGTTTTTGTCATTTTAGCTTAAAAACAAGTTCTTAAAAGCACTTTTTACTCTATCCAAATACTACAAAATGGCTTTAAAATTATTGTAATGTCTCAGCCGGTCATTTTGAGTTCTAGCAAGTCGTTCGGCGGTTTGAGACCCTAAGTAGTTTCACTTAATGTATTATGGCTTGTACGTATGGTCGGAATTGAATTTCGGAAAGTTCGGAGTTGATTTTGAAAGAAATCTCTAATTTCAGAAGCTTTAAGTTGGAAGAAGTGACTAGGATTTGACTTTTGAGTAAACGACCTTGGAATCTGGATTTGAATGTTTTAACAGGTTCGTATGATGATTTTGGACTGGGGCGTATGTCCGAATCGGGTTTTGGATGATCCGGGAGCGTTACAACGCTTATTATGGAAAGTTGGCATTTTGGAAGAATTTTTATAAAGTTGGGTTGAGTTGTATTTTAATGTTATCGATGTCAGTTAGGGATTTCAAACCTGGGAATAGCACCATATGGTAATTCTGGTCTTAGGAGCACGTCCGGATGTGGATTTGGAGGTCCATATGTCATTTCGGGGTCATTTGGCGAAAGTCAGAAATTTGAATATTTTTGGGAAGTTTGGCCGGGAGTAGACTTTTTGATATCGAGTTCGAATTCCAATTATGGAAATTGAGGTAGGCTCGTAATATCAAATGTAACTTGAGTGCAATTTTGATGTCAATCAGACGTGATTTGATATATTTTGGCATCGGATGTGGAAGTTAGAAGTTCAATAGTTCATTAGGCTTAAATCGATGAGCAATTCGTAGATTTGATTTTATTTGGTATGATTTGAGGCCCTGATCAGGTCCGTGTTATGTTTTAGAACAGTTTGGTATGATTAGACGGGGTCACGGGAGCCTCGGGTGTGTTTCGAAATGGTTTCATGTCTCTTTCCCATGTTTTTCTACTGCTGATGCTAGTTCTAGTGTCCTTCATCGCGAACGCGTGGACGCGATTGCGTTTGTGAAGAAGGATTTATAGGGCTAGAATCAATTGCTCATTGCGAATGCGATACAGAGGTCACGAACATGGAAAAGAGCCTGAGGAACATACGCGAACGCGAAGGTGCAATTGCGAATGTGTATGTCACGACCAAAACCGATGGACCGTGATAGGCACCCGGTATCTTACTCAACCGAGTACCAACATAACATATCTTTTTATATCATACTATCATGGATAACTGAGCCGGTAGGCTGCCGTGAGATAAGTAGAATACAATATGTGATAGGAATTTATATATAAGACATACGGGCCTATAAGAATACATAATTTTCATAAAGGTCGAGACAGAGTCCCGCCATACTAAACAATATACATCTAAATCATATTAACCAAAAAAGTAACTCCGAAGCAAATGGAGCGCACCAACATCTTTCGCCGACCTGATAGCCTACTTAAAGGTCTCTCGACATGTCTATAGGGACCTGCGGACATGAAACACAGCGTCCCCAAGCAAAAGGGATGTCAGTATAAATAATGTACCGAGTATGTAAGGAATGAAAATTAGTAAATATTAGACATGAGAGAAACATGGAGTAAAAGACTTGACATGTACGTTTGCATAACTCTGTGAATTATTTTATTTTTATAATGTCATGTATATGCATATAAATGCCATATGGTGCATGGGTATATGTGTTCATAACATCATCAAGCCTCTGAGGGCATCCTATCATATCATCTTGGCCACTGTGGGCAAATGAGCAACGTATACCAGCTGATCAGGTGATGGTGCGTATATAACGTCGTAACCTTTTCCCATATCTCATATACATACACACACACACACACACACACATATATATATATATATATATATACATACATATATACACGTATATAATGTCATTTGGTCATGGGTCAATGTATATGAATGCAATGCATGATAAGTACGTCAATAAAATCTTTTGGAATATCATAAGACCATTATGCCTTCGAATAATATCATGAAGTAATATTTTTCAACTTGTGTTTTTTTTAGACCCATGAATAAATGATAGAATAATATAACACATGGAGAATCAAGAACATAAGCATCTCTAGCATTTCTATGAATAGAGTCATTTATGAAAATTGCACATTTGCTCATTTCGTTTGTGTCATATAGATCATGCCAAAAGAAAGAAGGGATAGCCTTAACATACCTGAGCCAATTCTCTTCACTGACACACGTTAATTGTGACAAAACACATGACGACAAGATCGAAGTAAGGAAAAATTCGTATGATATTCTTGAGAAAGATTGTACCGGGCTTTCTTTGAACTAGCCTTTCACGTTGGTTCTTGTAAGATTTCAGAGAAATTTCACGTTGGATCATTGTCATTTTATTTTTTAATGGTATAGGAATGTTATATTAACTCTAAAAAGACCTATACTTTTCCAATAAAGAGTCCATGAAATCTTTACGTGTAAATGCGTTGTCACTTTGTCTAGCGACTCATTTGTATAATTTGTCACATAATATAATGGCTTAAAGAGTCATTCTTGGGGTTTAAGGGGTGCTGCCACGTGCGTGCCTCTCACTTATCCAATTATCCACCCCTTTTTCTTAATCAATCCATTAATTCTCTCGCTAGTCCAATAATTAACCAATTACTCACATAATTAAGAATTATCTCAAATTACTTAAAATTCTACTACTTTTAATACACTTTATAAAATATACTAGAATGGCCATATGATACCTTGTATGGCACTAATCAATAAATACCAGGTATTTTAGCTCAGGCGCGTATTTTATCCCAACATGTCAAACTTGGATAAAAATTCATTTCCTTTACTTGCTTCCCAACTCACCTGACGAATTTATTCATCACTTGATTGAAATAGCATAATCCTTACAATCTCTAAATAATCTTTTCCTTGGACTGATGTCAATTATCTTACGACAAATTCAACGTACAATACTACAGGGTGAAACATCGTCGTAATTTAATACCGCGAAGCGTAACATCCTCGTAATGTAATACTGCAGGACATAACATCATCGTAATATAATACTGCAGGATGTAATATTAACATAATATTGTGGGGCGTAACATCATTCGCCCCTTTGGAACATTCGTCCCCGAATGTTGACTGATGCTCTTATCATTTTCATAACTTATAGCTCTTATGAATACCTAATGCTCTCCTTGCCTTTTAGGCAGTTATTCTGTGAATAAATTCAAAGGCCAGGGCATTCTCCCTTTAGGCCTCTTTCCCATGCCATGACTTGTGATCGAATTCTTTCCAATCTCGTAATTGTTGCTACCTTCTATCATGCAGCCTCTATGATACTGACCTTGTAAGTGTGCCTATGCGATTTTTCTCCCCTTTATCCTCCAGCTTTTAGCTAATCTCTAGGCCTTACTTTGTAAACAAATACAAGGCTTAATAGGATGCCTCTCTTGGCATCTATAGGTGTATTGAAGTTCTTCACTAGGTACTTTGTAGAACTTGCGAATATGGCCATATCTTATTTTATAGATCTGGTTATCCATTCATATGACTTTACTGCATCTATGTATATCCTGCTATACCATATTTCATACTTCGATTTATCGTTACTGAGGTCTGCAACCAACTTCACGTTACTCTCGTTGCTTATCCTTAAGATTGATGGTCTAATCTAATCTCATATTGTTGAACTTTTATCCATCCATTTTTGATTCACCTTAATGTTGATTCATTATCTACCACTAATAACTTGATCTTTTATGTAACATTACCGCTAGGGCTCACGTCTCATTGGGGACATCTTGAGTAATTTGATTGATCCACCTAGGGGTGATACTATACTTCCATAACCATACTTTATAGCATCCCAATGTTACTCACCTTATATGGGAATTTTAGTCCCTTACAATTCATGAAATCCTCTTCCCCCCTCCCCCCAATTTTTTCCTTCTTCAAATCATTACTTAGGCGAAGTCCAAAACGTCATCCTTTATTTATCACAACTACACCCTTATTTTGCTACCAGGGCAGCATCCCATCTCTTCTAAATACTACTAGTCTTAGACTCCTTTGAGTTCATTCAGGCTATTTTGAGCTTTCTATAACTTAGACGAACCATCAGCTCCTTGTTTTCGCGAGCTTAGTCCCGAGGACTTATCCATTTTCGTTAACTTCTCACTTTCCTTCTTCTTATCCTTACTATTGTCTTTCTAAAACCTTGTCATTCTATTATACTTTAGCTTGCGATTGATTCCCTTATGCTTTTTTGAAATATCAAACGAGACATCGCATCATCTCTAACTCTTCTTTTACTCTCTAATTAGACCTTTCGGTACATAGAAATCATAGGCTTGAAGGTATGCCACTGACGATGCTGCTATCATTCCTGGATACTGAATCCCAGCGCTTCTAGTATTTTACCTGAAGTATGGACCACTCTCATCCTTCTACACTTGAGTATTTCGTACGTTGTTCACCTTTACCTTACTTACTTTAAAATATCACCTCACATTCTTCTATCTCTTTTTCATAGCCTCCCTCCCACACAGGTATAAATCACATCCACCATTTGAAACTCTATTATAATACTTGTACCTCTGGTGCCTATACAATCCAGTGGGAGCTCCATACTGAATTCTTATGAGGCTGGTGTTTTTCAAACTGGCTTTATCGTAGAGCCATTATAGAATATAGTTGTTGTGCTATATCTCTTGCACCTCTAATATTAAGAGTGATTCTACTATGCTCTCAATCATGATTCCTATAATTTCTGGGTCCAATAATCGGATTCCTGATTTGCTTTGTTGATGTAACTCTTTAGTTTCCTCCTTCTTCTGACCAGCCTTTATGTCGGCTTAATTTATCTCTCGATCTATGATACATGGTATTAGTTATTCTGTTTAGCCTTTCATGGGCATCGAGGAATATGCATGATACAATCCTTTAACAATTTAATCCTTCGTTTATGACCTGGGCTCAATTTCTTATTTTAACGTATATAAGAATCTTCTACGGCTGTATATGTTGCATGTATAAAACTCCGAACCCTTAAGTGCATTCATAAAGTAACCAATTCTGGATCATTGATCGAATAATTTCTTTCATTCCATCTTAGCTTTCTTTCAACGTAAGCTATTACTTTTCTTGGTTTTTCTGCCCCATTGTTACGTCCATACTTAGCTTATCTTAGTGCCCACACATGCCAGAGTTTTTGTGCAACTCAAATGATCTTAAATATTACATTTCATTTTACTTCCCGTTCATTAGCCACGGTAGGTGCAACTTTCCTTTGGAGTGCTTACAATGTTGTTGTGAGACTGTTGTTACATGACCATTTCCTCTTTAGGTTGTTGTTCTTAGGTTGAAGCTTTCTTCCTTATTTCCTCAGCTAGTCTTTCATTGTAGTACTTAGGGAGAATCCTTGACTCTCGTAAAGCTGTGAGTTTCTTACGGGCCTTTTGATGTCCTTCCTTGCCCATAATCATTCGTAGTTGCTTACCTCCGTGCCCTTGTGCTTGTAGGGTTGCTTTTGAATTGATATTTTGACTGCCTTCCTAGTGCCACTTTCTTTTATCCCTGTAACACTCATACTATACCTTTAACTACCCCGACTCCTATTAGAATATATCTCAAGTATTATAATAATATTTCTGCGAGGCTAAATTCTCCATATTAGGGATTACTATATTTATCTTGCATGATCTGCTGATTTGTCTGTAACTTCTTGTCTAATAATGACTAGGCTCTTCTTGAATCAATTACTAACTACTCATCGGCCCATTCTCAAATCCATATTCCACGTAATCTTTCTTGGGTTATTTCCTTGTCTTAACTTACCTAACATATTGGCTCCTTATCTATCAATAACATCCCAGGCAGGAACCCTTACTTCCTTTTTTTGTCGTCGTACGTACATAACGTTCTGGAATCATAGCATATCTGTAACATTTGGATAAGTTCAATCTCATCCCTTTCTCATTTTTATCGCATTCGTCTTTTATCATTCCATATTTCCCTTTTTAGGTGAGTACTAAGACTTGGAGCTATGATGACCTACCTATAGATGTTTTTTCTTTTCATCTTTGGCATTCTTTCACATCATCAATGACCCTTACTCGCCTTGTAGTAATCCTTTTGTACCAAGGATAACAAAATTCCTCACTTGCAATGGTGACACTTAGTGTAACTGGCACATACAATCCCTTAAACTTAACTTTGCTCATATTGTTTGCTTTAGGGAAGCATCACCCTGAATGACTATTCTCTGAATTCATCATGGATCTTCTTTTGTTGTCCATTCTATTATAGCCAGAATGCAATTTGAAATTCTCATGATGCTGACTATTATCAAATCACTCAGTTCCTAATTCATGTTTAGTTTATCTTGTTTACCAGTCCATATTGATTTCTATTACTATGGGGTCTAACTTTTCCTTCTATTAATCACGTTATAGTCGCAAACTTATTTCTCGAAATGGGGATGTGACTGTATGGCCTATACTATTTTGTTGTCTTAAGGCCCATCATATTCATATCTTTCTTCATTTGACTATAGGTTCTGTAACAATCTACCGTTGTCATCCATGTATCACATCTCACTCATAATTCTTCCTTATTTATCTTCTCATTACTCTGCTAATATTTTTGCCTATCCCTTTCTTGTGAAAACTTTAATATGGCATTCTTTCGCTTTTAGCTCTCCTTGCTTCATTTATCGGCTCTTTGGGTTGCTAAACGTCCTCACTCTACTAGGGATGAAAGTCACACTAAGGTAATATTTAATCCTTTCAGGCTTTCAGTGCCTATCTTCTGAATTTTTTTGATCATGTTAGTATTCACATCTAATTGTAATATTTTAGAGTGCACCATCTGGGTATCTCAGAAGGATATCTATTAGCACATTTTCAATATCCTTCGGCAATGTCAACTAACGGGAACAATTCATCCACCATTTTCGGTCACTAACCCCACTTGGATCGTGATATTATGTCCTTCTCTTAAACCACATTTGTTAGCTCCCATAGAGCATAACTTAGATTGGTGTGGCCAATTATACATACCTCTGTTAGTGTTGAAGATAACTCAAAATGCTTATCTCTCTTCCTTAATGGTAAATAAGGATAATCGTCATTAGCTGGGTACCTCGTACCTTCTTTCATTGCTCCCTTTACTTGTTGAAACTTGTATTTATCTTTTTAAATTCTCATTGTATTTCACCATAAAGAGGGATAAATATTCTTGCCTTAAGGATACATTTCCAGAAGCTCACCGGGTTCTTCTGACTTGACTCTTTCACAACCGCATTAAATCCCTTACCAACCATTTTTCTAATCATAGGCATCGTCGTATTATGAATAAGGTCGAGTTTAGGAAATTGTGTTCTTACAACTGAGCTCTACCGCACGATCTACAGCAAGAAGAAAGAGTGACAGTCCTAAATGCCATGTAGCCTCCTGCTTATAAGTGTGGTTCAAAACACACCGATAAATAAGACTCTACTAGACATGTCTTGTAGACTCCCTAGGATAGAAATGCTCTGATACTACTTCTGTCACGACCCAAACCGATGGGCCACGATGAGCACCCGGTACCTTACTCAACCGAGTACCAACATAACATATCTTTTCATGTCATACTATAATAGATAACTAAGCCGGAACGCTGCAGTGAGATATGTAGAATACAATATGTGATACCAATTTATACATAAGACATACAGGCCTTTAAAGCCAAAATAGCCACTCATACACTAAATATAGGCCGACATGGTCATACAATCTTTTACGTACATGACATCTGTCTACAACCCTCTAAGAACACATAATTTTCATAAAGGTTAGGACAGTCCCGCCATACCAAACAATACACATCTAAATCATACTAAACAAACAAGCAATTCCGAAGCACAACATCATTTGTTGAGCTGATAGCCTACTTGGAGGGCTCTCGACGTGTTTATCGGGACCTGCAGGCATGAAATACAATGTCCCAGGCAAAAGGGATGTCAGTACAAATAATGTACCGAGTATGTAAGGAAAGAAAATCAGTAAATAATAGACGAGATGAGAGAAACATGGAGTAAAAAACTCGACATGTACGATTGCATAGCTCTGTGAATCATTTCATTTTTATAATATCATGCATATGCATATAAATGTCATACCATGCATGGGTATATGTTTTCATAACATCATCAAGCTTCTGAGGGCATCCCATCACAACATCTCGGCCATTGTGGAAAAATCATCAACGTATACTAGCTAATCAGGTGGTGGTGCATATATAATGTCGTAACCTTTTCCCATATCCCATATACATATATATACACATATATATGCATATATAACACCATATGGTCATGGGTCAATGTACATGAATGTAATGAATGAGAAGTATGTCAATAAAATCTCTTGCAGTGTCATAAGACCATTATGCCTTCGAATAATATCATGAATTAAACTTTTTCAACTTACGTATTTTTCTGAGACCCATGAATAGATGATAGAATAATATGACACATGGAGAATCAAGAACATAAGAATCTCTAGCATTTTATGAATAGAGTCATTTATGAAAATTGCGCATTTGCACGTTTCGTTTGTGTCGTATAGATTATGTTAAACGAAAGAAGGGATAGCCTTAACATACCTGAGCCGGTTCTCTTGATAATCCCTCTAACACACATTAATTGTGACAAAACACATGACGGCAAGATCGAAGTAGGAAAAAGTTTGTATGATATTCTTGAGAAAGATTGTACAGGACTTTCTTGGAACTAGTCTTTCACGTTGGATCTTCTAAGATTTCAGAGAAAATTCACGTTGGATCATTGTCATTTTCTCTTTTAATAGTATAGAAATGTTATCTTAACTTTAAAAAGTCCTATTCTTTTTTTGATAAAGAGGCCAATAAATCTATATGTGTAAATGAGTTGTCACTTTGTCCAGTGACTCATTTGTATAATTTGCCACATAATATAATGGCTTAAAGAGTCATTCTTGGGGTTTAAGGGGTGCTGCCACGTGAGTGCCTCTCACTTATCCAATTATCCACCCCTTTTTCTTAATCAATCCATTAATTCCCCCACTAGTCCAATAATTAACCAATTACTCACATAATTAAGAATTATCTCAAATTACTTAAATACTACTCCTTTTAATACACTTTATAAAACATACTATAATGGTCATATGGTACCTTGTATGGCACTAATCCATAAATACCGGGTATTTTAGCTCGGGCCGTATTTTATCCCAACATGTCAAACTTGGACGAAAATTCATTTCCTTTGACGTGCTTCCCATCTCACCTCACGAATTTACTCATCACTTGTTTGAAATTGCATAATCCTTATAATCTCCAAATAATCTTTTCCTTGGACTGATGTCAATTACCTTACGACAAATTCAATGTATAATACTACAGGGTGCAACATCGTCGTAATTTAACACTGCAAAGCGTAACATCATCATAATGTATTACTGCAGGACGTAACATCATTGTAATATAATACTATGGGACATAACAGTGTAGAAGGAAAGGGAGGAGCTGGGCTCGAGGCGTTTGGCTTATGCGAAGGCAAGGCCTACCTTGCGAACGCAAAGCAGTGGGGACAGAAGGCTTCGCGAACGCAAAGTGAGGAACGCAAACGCGAAGAATAGTTTTTTTGTCCAGGGCTGTTTGGTCTTCGCGATCGTGAGGGTCATTCCGCGATCGCAAATAGGAAATAACTGGGCAGTGGGTTATATTTCGGGACTTAGCCCATTTCTCTCACATTTTTATTTGGTTGGGTGATTTTTGGAGAGCTTCAAGGGGAGATTTTTATCAACCAATACAAGGTAAGTGATCCCCACCTATTGCAAGTTAAATACTTAGAATATATACAGATTTTAACATGAAATTTTATGAAACAATTAGTGGAAATTGAGGATTTTTGTAGAAAAAATAGAAATTGGTATTTTTGGATTTTGACCACGAATTTGGGCATGAAATTGGGAATAAATTATATATTTGAGTTAGTAATGTTATGGGTAATGTTTATCTTTGAAAATTTTTGGAATCCGGGCACGTGATACAGAGGGTTGACTTTATTGGCACTTCGAGCAGAGTTGGGAATTGTTATAGATTATTAATTTGTAAGCATTGGAGTATATTTTTATTAGTTTGCACATTACTTGACCAGTTTTGGAGCGACGGGTGACAGTTTGAGGTGTTAGAGTGGCGTCAGAGCCATTTATTGAACTTTAGAGCAAGGAAAGTCTCATGTCTAACTTTATGTAGAGGAAACTACCCCTAGGTGATGTATTTGATATGTGTGACTTGTTGTAGGGGCTACGTACGCACGAGATGTTGAGAGTCCGTACGTAGTTAGAATTATGTTATTGTCCTGGTAAACTTAGGTTCACACCATGCTATACTTGTACTATAGGGGTTATCGTTGCTCATTTAATTCCTTTATTTCGCATTATGACTTGAGACTAGACTTGCATAGAATGATATACTTTCCATTGTAGGGATTGGATGGGCTTCATGATTAGCCATGGAATAATTTTACTCTCCTTACGAATTTCTCCATCATTGTATGTCTTCATTGAAAAGCTTTCTTAAAGTTCATAACTCACACATTTATTTGTGAGTGGGGTCAAGCACCCGTCCAAACTTCTTATTCTAATGGGATTGGGTCGTTGGCCTCAGTAATGTAATAGATGCATATATGGTTTGTGTCATTCAATTCTTGGCAGTGCGCACATCTTATGTGATTGGGTCGTTTGCCTCGGCAGGATTTTGTATCGCACTCTAATGGGAGTGGGTCGTTCGCCTCGGCAATATAATAGATGTACCTATAGTTATGTAAAATATTAGGATGGGATCGGTCCACATGCCTCAGCATTTCTATAAAATACTCCTATGGAATTGTGCATAATACTTGTCAATAGGCCAGTGTATCTGGGAATTTTCCTAATTTTAAATATGGCAACCTATCTGGTGTGGTTCATTATATACGTATTCTCAGATTGAGGAGGTAAGTGTTAATCGAGAGTTTGAGTTGTTATTAAGAGACAGATTGTACCACGTATTTACACTTGTATATTTCGTTTGTTTACTCTGCCCCATATCTGTTTATTTCTTATTGTAACTGTCTTATTGGAGCACTAGTAATTGTCAATGCCGACCCCTCGTCACTACTTATCTAAGGTTAGGCTGGATACTTATTGGGTACGCATTGATATACATATTCATGCTACACTTGCTGCATATTATTTTGCAGATACATATGTGCTTAGTGGTCTATTAGGCGTAGAGGCGTGGCTATTGTGGGGGCTTACTGTGAGCTACATTTCATGTTACGATCCGCAACCTGCAGAGTCTCCATTAGAGTTATTTATATTCTCTTGTCTAATTTGTAGTCCAGAAAGATGTTGTATTTTATTATATTTCCTAGTTGATGCTCAAGCACTTGTGACATCGAGTTTTGGGGGTGCTTATGGGTTGTTCATTATTATAGTTTGTGAAAATATTATCATTTACCATGTAAATTCTATTTGTTACTATTTAATTGATGAAAATTATGATTTCAAAACACTAAAATTAGTAATTAAGTTAATCATTCATTATTGGCTTACCTGACGGCAGTGTTAGGCGCCATCACAACCTTTAGTGGATTTTGGATCGTGACAGCTTGGTATCAGAGCGTTAGGTTCATTTAGGTCTCACGAGTCATGAGCAAGTCTAGTAGAGTCTTGCAGATCGGTATGGAGACATCTGTACTTATCTTCGAGAGGCTACAAGGTTGTTAGGAGCACTTCCCTTTCTTGATTTTGCATTGTGCTATTTGATTCCTTTGAGGCTTATGCCTTTATATTCTTCCTACTCATTCTTATACGATGTTAAATGCTCGTATCAATTGGGAATTGAGAATTTGCAGTTGTACTACAGACGTGGAGCATGATGTTTCTCCCTACGAATTCGAGCAAGTTATTACCGTCTTCTTGCGGAAGGATATTCTATCATTTTAGCTCAGTATCTGTATTTTTGATGTTTTTGAGGCTATGCACAAACTGCTATGATGTTCGTGAGGTGTTATATCATAGTATTGATATAATGGTGGGGTGCTCGTTTATGTGCCGATGTAGTAAATCACTTGAAATGAGGTTTTTCTCAGTGTATGATTCAGAGGTTTAGCATTTTATTTCCTGCGGAGGAAAGGAAATCAGACTATAGTTGTTCAAGCATGGGTTCATGGAGTAGCGAGTCTCAACATTCTCGAGTGTGGTGGAATTCTCATTTTGATGTGGTGTCGTTGTCATTGTTGAAACGCATTAAGGTTTGCTGGTGTTATGGTCTCCTTTGATTTGCCTTTGGGGAAGGATGTTGTGAAATAGTGCCTAAGAAGCGATTGTTAGATATGGCAGGTATATGTTGGCTTCAGAATCGAATAGGCATTTGTAATGATGATGGCTCAGGAAAGATGATCATCATGGAGGCTTATAGTTGGTAGAAATTTATCATATCAGGTGCTACAGTGATGGATTTTGCTTTGAGGCAGTATTTGGGCAGCAAAAGGTGAGGAAGGACATGGCAGAAGGTGTCTCGTGGTGATTGAATTGCTAATAGGTCAAGTATGGGAAGCAGATGTCGAGAAGTTGCTTAAAGGAGAGGGTTTCACCAAATTGAAAGAGTGGTAGAGTAGCATATGGGTTCTCTGGTAGGATAGACACAGGCCTTGAGGAAAGTTAAGAGCAATTTGGGAATCATGGTAGGGAATGACTAGGTCCACAGATTTTATTTCGATGCAACATGAACTCAAGTTTGGAATGTATTGTTGGACTTTCAGTTGATATCAATGGGGAGAAAGAATCTCAGTGGGTCCCAGAGTTATGTAATTGCTGCTTCAAGCTAAGTGGAGGAGCCCCACCATCTATGATTGGATTGCGTGGTTGTCTACGTGTGTGGTTTCTAGTTATCGGTATATTGGTGGTTATTACAACTTAGGAAGAAAATATTAGTGGTAATTCGAGCAAAGGATTTGAGGAATGTGTGCTATATTATCCTTATCGATTCATGTTTAGGTTTTAGGAAGACTCAGAGTTTATGCTTAATGTGGATATGATGTACAAGGAAAGGAATTCAGCTTGTTGCTTCTTTGAGAGGGTGTTCATGTGCTAGCAGAGTCTTGGAGTTAATTATATTCGGGACCAAGTTAAAGTGGGTGACTCTCAATAACGGTCCTAGTGGTTGAAAAAGATTATTATTAAAGTGTGGTGCCTAAGGATTTCGAGTACGTGGTATGGTTAAGTATCAAGCTTTTGTAGTGGATTATGAAAGAGATTTGGAGTGTTCTATATTATCATCGATATACGGTGCAGCATTGGAGAAATGTGAGAAAATAAGTTCTGATTCATAGAGGAATTATCAGAATGGGTGTACTAGTTGAAAATGTTATCGTGTGAACAAGGAGGTATGAGATGGTTCGTAAGTTTTGAGACAAGGTGGTCTCACGAATTAGGTCACTCATGATGAGTGCAGATTGATTTCATTATGTTTTAATGGAGATATTATTATTATTTCTATGGCAAGTCAAGCGTGAATTAGCAGAAGTTGGTTTGGTTAGGAATAGTAGAATCGGTATGATGGTGGCAATGATCAGTTCCTTCGGCGTGTTAAATTATGCAGATGATTTGTGGCGGTATGTGCGAGGCTTGCTGTTGATGCCCAATTTTTCCCTCATATATTTTTAAATATGCATAAACACTTTCAAAATGTTGTACATGCATTTACAAACATGCACAAGTATTTTTACAATTTTTCTATAATTTCTGAAGGCTCCAAATCAATTTATTCCTGCATTTTTAATTATATAAATATTCAATAATTATCCTTCATATTACTTTATAATGATTTAATCATCTAAATTCATCATTTATGCTCATATGATTGTTCAAATATTTTAGTTGTATTTTTACACATACATTTACATTTTTAAGACTACAAGTGCATATTTTGCAATAATGGCTCATATATATGCATAACTACTTTATCTACACAAAAAATTACTTTTATATTTTTATAATGTTAAGTAATTATTTTAAATCATCGTCACGCATAAAAATTATTTTTATCATTTAATTAGCTATTTTTATAAATTATTTTATTAACTAATTGGGTATTTAACAAATAGCCCTTTTATTAAGTTCAAATTCGGATCCCCCAAGTCCAATTCAAATTAAAAACCCAGCCAAATTAACTAGCCCATACCCATTTCTTTAAAACCCACCTGACCCAGACCAAATCCCGGCCGTTGATCTCAGAGATCAACGCTCCACGATAATATTTCTTTTTTAATTATCCCTAACCCCAAACTCTAGTCATTTTGTTACAACCCGTCGCCCCTAAATTTCTCTTCTTCTCCGTTCTCTCTGAAGCCTCTCAAACCCTAGCCCCGCCGTCATCGAAACTCCTCCGATCCATGGACTTCTTCGTCGACTCCAGGCCTTATCTGGCCTCCTATCTTTACTTGTGTTCCGTTTCTTGTATTGCTTGGGAATAATCCCAAGAGGCTTGAGCCAGATTTGGTCCAAACTCCTCATGTTCTCGATTAATCCATCTGTATTCACCCCATGTTTGTGAGTATTATCATTTTTTGTGTTTTTATGGCTTCAAATCTCTGGTTTAAAACCAGACCTTTTTCTCACCTCTGTTTATTTTTGCACAAAACCTAGCTATTTTGGCTAAATCAGTTCAAATCTTTTAGATCTGAAGTGTTTTGAGTATGTTTAATATTTTCCCTTTAAGTTTCTTCTACTTCTACTATTATTATCTACCGATTTCACTTTTCCCTAAAGCTAGGGTTTTGATTCATTATAAGGATTTTTGGAAAATGGGGTTTGAAGAAATTTTGGCTTTCTTCTTTACCGTAAGACTAATTTCTTTGCTTGAGTGTCATCTCTGTGTTTCGATATGCTTAGGGTTCTCAAATACTTGACTATTTATCTCATTGTTCTTGACCGTTTGCTTTAGCTCTGTCAACTGAAGTAGTTAATTGAGTTATTTGCCTAATTAGGATTTGGAATCGTATTCTTTTTAAACTAGTATCTCTCTGAAAGATTTTTACCTGTTCTTTCCTTATATATATAATTCCTAGTTAGTAATACTTTCCTTAATTATGTTACTAGCCTGATTTCTAGTCCTTGATCCTTATAACCGAATTGCTTACCTTATTAAACTTCAGTCCTGTCTATTAATTGATTATGTATGAGATTCTCCTTAATTCAAATGATACTTCTGTGATCCTATCCTATTAATTGATTTGTGTTTGACTCTAATTGATTGATTAATTGATTTTCATACCTTATGCATATATGATTGATTTTTTTACCTTATTTTAATCCTAATCTAACTAGTTAAGGGATTCTCCCCAATTTAAGGGGGTCCTTTCTGGATTCTTTTGCGGGAATTGATCGAGTTAAGTCCCCAATTCACTGATTGATTTATTTGATTACCATGTTTATGAACTTTGATTTATTCTTTACCTTATTTGGCATACCTTACTAATTTCTATATAAACTCTCATTCTGATTTCTTTAAACAAGGGGCAATAGTTCAAACACACACATACACACAAAAGCTTTCTCTCATCTCTCTCTCTCTCTCTCTCTCTGCTACTTGTGTTCATTGTTTGTCTAGCCGGTAGAAAGCCAAGACTAGTCTATTTAATCCTTATTACTTTACCTTATGTTTCTTCTTCTTTAACTGGTATGCTATCACTATTGCCATTTAATTAAACCTATATATTTTTCTCACAATCAGCATGTCTTTCTTCTGAACCTGTATGTTTTCCCTATTTCAGCATGTCTACTACTATTTATTTCAAATATGCGTCCTGTTGTTAGCATGTCTACTTATATCATTAGATCATGTGCTTCATGATTATTTTTCCCAATCAGCATATTCACTAGACTCTATGCTTACTGCTATTAAATTTGACTTGTGTATTTCTTTATAATCAGCATGCCTTCTTTTCCATAAACAAACCTATGTGTTTACTACAATAAGCAAGTATACTTCTTTTCAACCTATATGTTACTGTAATAACATGTATACTTCTGTTTGATTGAACCTATGTGTCTTGTTTTCAAACTGTTTACTCCTATCTTAGCAAGACCTATGTGCTTCTGCTTTCAGCAAGTCTGTATACTTGCTCATATCTAAATTGGACCTATGTCTACTTCTCCACTAGCATGCTCTTAAAATGTTCACCTCTCACAATATGGCTCCCCAGCTCTACTATCCCTTTGTATGAGATTGTATGCTCACCTAATGACAATTAATAAACTAGGTTAAAGATCTAAGTTACCCTGTTTCTTTATACCATTTGACTACTGGGACCTTTGTTTGAGTTACAATGATTGAATGACCATGTTTGCTCCTTACTTCCTGAGAATCTGAAACTATTATCTTAAAAACTATCTCTTGTTTTGAACTCCTATTCTTAGAACACCTAGGGTCTTGCCCCTCTAGTGTGAGCATTGCTTAGGAGTCCATGAGACTCCTCTGAACTTTGACAAACTAGAGTTGGCCTTCCAAACTTGCTCACAAAGGGTTACTTTGTAATTTTTCAGGTGTGAGCATTGCCCCGGGGTCCCTGAGGCCCTTGGAAAATTTTACACACCAGGATACTATTGGGTGCACTATGAGGTTATGGCATTTTTGGACTGGTTGAAGGCATGGTTTGCCAGGTTTGTCCTTTGGGCCTATATTCAGGCTCCCTATAGCATAGTTTATTCCTTCTGTAATTCATATGGTCTGTAATAATAATTCTTGTAAATAGATATTGGTGAAATTAGTAAAAAGGGAGGGATTCTTATATAATTTTTCTGGGGAAATTAGGTAGAAATCTTGTCCTTAGGTTTATTATAATTATTTACTTGCATAAGATACCATGCACATATGTTATTTCAATGTTTGTTATTTAGATACCATGCTTATAGGTTATCGCAATGTTTGACCATTAAGATGCCATGCCTATAGGGTTTAAAAATCAATCTGGCATTCTAGATGCCATACCTGTAAGTTTGCTGCGATACCATGTGTCACGCCCCGAACCTGGGCGTGGACGTAACACGACACTCGGTGCCTGACTACATGTGACAGAACGAACCAATTGGCTGACTGAATCAACATGTGATATCATAACATACTGAATGTGGAAGATAAACTAACACATGCTGATATACTGAATGTCTAAATGATATAAATTAAGTGCAAAAATACTAATACAATTTTGAAACATATTTGTAGCCAACATAGCTTAATATGAAAAGCCTATGACTCTGTCTAACTGTTACTCTAGTCTATCAAGCCTCTAATGATGTATAGAAAACATTGACTGTCTGAAAATACTGAAGACTGTAAGGTAATGATAAAGCCCGAAAGAACTAGGGATCACCAAATAGCTAATATGAGAATCCTAGCGCTCTGAATCATCAACCTATAGATCATTACCTGCATCGTGAGATGCAGGCCCTGGGCAAAAGGGACATCAGTACATTTGAATTGCACTGGTGTGTAAAGCAACTAAAAGAAAGAATTCTAAATGTTGAAACTGAATCTAAGCTGATAACTGAGAATTGATATTTGATAACTAAAATAATAACTATTGAAACTGAAACTAAAACTGAAATGATAACTGATAACTAACAATTGAACTGAACAAGGAAGTAAGTATATGAATACTCCCTCTTCTGAATGTTGAACAACTAGTTTATCTGAATAAATAAACGGCGGCCTCATGCCCAATATATATATATATATATATATATATATATATATATATATATATATATATATATATGTGTGTGTGTGTGTGTGTGTGTGTGTGTGTGTGTGTGTGTGTGTGTGTGTGTGTGTGTGTGTGTGTGTAAGTATACGTATACATAACTACGGCCTCGGGCCTAAGTATATATATATATATATATGCACAACTGCAGCCTCGGGCCCAAGTATACTTATACATAACTGCGGCCTCGGGTCCAAGTATATGTATACATAACCGTAGCCTCAGGCCCAAAGATGCATAAAGCATAAACTGCATCCTCAGGCCTAAAGATGCATAAAGCATAAACTGTAGCCTCAAGCCCAAAGATGCATAAAGTATTAACTGTGACCTCAGGCCCAAATATAGGTGTTCAACATTTAGGAATTAAAAATTATGAGCTGTGAATCATACTGCAATACATGATAGTGAAATACTGAATCACACTGAGTTACATGATACTGGAATACTAGATTACACTGAGTTACATAATACTGAAATACTAAATAGGACTAGACTGAGACATATATTCTTGAATTGATTATGAACACTGAAACTTTAACTGTTTATGACATGTTGAGTAAGCTATACTGAGACTCAGGGATATCAAACCCAAGTCTATATTGAATACAAACTGAGCTCAAAACTTTCAAAACGAAAGTCATGAACGAGATATGAAGCTAGTGAATAGAAGTTCTACAACTATTCAAGGAACTAGGATAAACTATACTTCTGAGGCAATTAGTAATGTCGTAAAAGAAACGTAGTGTAGGGAGAATCATTAAAATTCCCAAACATAGAAAATTTGCCTCACATACTTTAACTTCCTGCTCTTGAGCATAATACAACATTCGCCAAACCTTTCAACTTTAATCCATATCAATACAAGTCAAAGGGATTCCAAATTAGCAACAATAGTCATGTTTTGGTCACTTAGGCATTTTATCAAACACTTGGTGGCATAAAGCTTCATAGCCCTTATTAATGGTGTTTCTGCACCCAATTACTCATTCTCTTGCTCCTAGATAATTTCTAAAGTCTCAAATGGTTATAATTAACATCATTCTTCATCACCCATAAGGTAAACAACACTCATAACCAATCAACAACCCAAACCTATAACCGTTCATGCTTTTTTATCAAACCCATCAACACATATATCATGAACTAGAGTCTATAATCATTATCCAATGCTAGAATCATTTAGAAGGTGAAGACATTACCTTTTTGAAGTTCAATCCCCCTTGAATTCGAGTTCTAGGGTTCCTTCTCTCAACAATGATGTCCCAATCAAATATCTAATGATATGGAGGGTTTACCCATGTTAATAGGATGTTGGGAATTGAAATAAACTTAAAATCACCATTAAAACATACCTTGGATGGGGGTCAGGAGTTAGGTTTTTGAGAGCTTTTCTTTCTAGAGCAAGTTTTTATGTTTTGGGGCTGTGGGGGACAAAATAGGGCTAAAACATGACTTCCCAAGTCAGCCACCGCATCCTAATAGGCCTGACCGCAGTCCCGACAGTGGTAAATAGCTGGAGCACTGCCTCACGACCGCGGTCGCGGTCAAACACAGTGGTTATGCACCGTTCTGTAAAACGAGCATAACCTTTTACACAAAGATCCGTTCGGGATCCATAATACATCGTTAGAACTCTATTTTAAAGGCCTACAACTTTTATGCTTTGCGTTTTCCCAAATTCTTTACATATTTTCACTAATCACTTCTTGAAGACGGACCTTCTGCAACTTAGTCGATTTTGTCGAATCTTATGCACCTCACTTTCCATCTTTATTTTGAAACAACTATTTTCACCCATAATCATCCCCATGGGACTTCATATGTCTAAAGTGTCAAATTAATACTCATTTAATACATCTACACCTAGTCCAAATGTACAAGGTGTTACACCATGTCTATAAATCAATCCTGCATTCTAGATACCATGCTTATATGGTTTATAAATGAATCTTGCACTTTAGACACCATGCCTGTAAGTTTAAAATCAGTCTTCACATGTCGACAAAGTAAATCAGTTTTTTGCATGTCAATATTCTTAAACTAATTACTACATTTAGATGCTATGCCTATAGGATTTCAAAACCAATTTCTGCATTTAGCTACTAGTGTCTACACGCCTAAAATCAGTCATTACACCGAGACAGCATGCCTATAGGATCTAAACTGCTTGCTTAAAAAGTTTTACTGGTCTACTGCACTCCTGATTAATGACTAGATACCATGTTCATAGGGCATCATTGATACACGCCTAGGCGAGCCTGTAATGCGACTAAAATCCTGCAAATTGTAAAATTATGCTGTTGTTATTTGTGAATGGTCTAGATTCAGCAAGCGCTTAAATCAGTAGGCAAATTGATTAGGTCTTTTTCGCCTCGCTCTAACACAATGCTGCATATTCTGTTTGTCAAGCTCCCCTAGATATTCTGCTCTAGGATCCTTGGAGATATCTGAAATCCTGTTGTTTGAGACGTGCTATTATCTGCTTTTGTGAGGAGGTAAAAGTGAGCCTTTATTTGCCTTTATGTGAATGTCCTATTTGCTCTTGCTTGTCACCTAGATTTTTCTCCTTTAAGTACCTTAGGAAAGTCTAGAACTACCTAAACTAGAGGTCCTAAACACCTCCAGTGCCATATGGAAGGGACGGATAATGCACGCATAGAGTTTGTTTAATTAAAAGCGCTTATATAACTACTAAGGGTAGGGTAATTGGGTAGTAAAAGGATATGATGACATGTGCGCTAATGCCATGTGTAACCCCTCTAGTTGAGGAAGGTTTACCGGGTATTGTACAAATGTGATCCTATAGGCTAAAAAACCTAGGACCCCTTTTAACCCTTGTTTTAAATGTAATACCAATCTATCTAATTTTCTTTATCTGTTTATAAAACTAATTCACATAATTTGACTTTGGCTGGGACCCACTGTTGTGGACCGCAAGGGGTGCCTAACACCTTCCCCTCAAGGTTATTTCGAGCCCTTACCCATTCTCTGGTAGTGCAAAACCTGTTTTATGAGTTATCTGCTTTAGGTTCCCTAACGCACCTTAAATCCGTTAGGTGGCGACTCTTCAAATTCCACACCCAATTCCAAAAAGGAAATGAGTTGTTCCCAATGAATGTCAAAACCCGGACTCTACGAGGAAAAAGGGGGCGCGACAACATGGCGACTCTACTGGGGATATTTTAGGCTCTTACCATAACGAACTTATTTTTTTGAATTAGTCTTAAGCATATTTTATTCTGTTACATGTGCACCCTTTCCCTTTCCCCTTTATTTGGATTTAATTTCTTATTTCTCAAGCATTTACGATTTCTTTCATTTCCTGAAGCTGACTTGTTTCCTTGTTTTCCTTTTGTAACTATCCTTCAATTATTTAAGTACCGCATTTATCATCTTAAAACGTGAAAATACTTGACAACATGTTATTATTGCTGCATAAATTCTATAGCAACGCTTGATGAGTGTTTGCACTCTTCCTATATATATCACCCATTTAATATGGAAAGGCATATTTGCGGTAAATCTAGTCGATCAGAGGTGCAGTCGACGGTTCCGTGCCTTTCCCCCTCAAGTTGTCTTGTCATGACCCAAAAATAGTGAAGACAAGTCTAGCCAACAAACCTATATCGCCTTTTCAAAAATAGTTAAACATTAATAACAGTTTAAATATGATGTAACAATATAATTAACGGAAGCACAACCCGACACAGCCCTAACCGGGGTGTCACAAGTCACGAGCATCTACTAGGGTACAAATACAACTGAAATCCTGGAGTGTACAAATACAGACTAATGAAATGAGGAGAGAGAAAAGCAGTGCTGCGAATGCCGGCAGCTACCTTGCTAAACCGTGATGACTCTGCCTCTGATTAGCCAAAACATACCTGAATCTGCACACAAGGTGCGGGGAGTAATGTGAGTACTCTGACTCAGTGAGTAATAATAATAAATAAAGACTGAAGGCAAGAAATCACGCAAAAACACAAGGTATTTCATACTAAAACAGTAAAATCACTTTAAACAATAAAGCAGTGAGAAATCAAGTGAAAATCCCTTTTTTCAACAAATAAAGCAAATAGTTTACAAGTGAGTAACAAAAATGATAGAAATATAAACAGCCCCTCGGGCAAAACATGTACAACAAACCGCCCCCGGACATAATATCAACAGAACCAAACCCTTGGGCACAATATCATAATTATGCCAGCCCCTCGGGCTCAATATCAGAACAGTAACAGCCCCTTGGGCTCAATATAAGATTAGTAACAGCCCATCGGGCTCACTCTCAGAATAGTATCAGCCCCTCGGGCTACCTCACAATCACTCATATCAGCCCCTCGGACATAGTATCAATCACTCAAAACAATGGGTACCCGCGCTCACTGTGGGTGTGCAGACTCCGGAGGGGCCCCTTACGGCCCAAGCGCTATATCAAGCCACCTTGCGACATCATCACATAGCATATCCTCACATCACTCAAGCCACCGTATGGCATATAAAGTATCTCAGGCCCTCGGCCTCACATCACTCAAGCCACTTCGTGGCATAAATAGTATCTCAGGCCCTCGGCCTCATATCACTCGGCCTCACATCACTCAAGCCACCTCATGGCATAAATAGTATCTCATTCCCTCGACCTCATATCACTCAGCATATCCTCACATATGGCCCTCGGCCTCACTCAGTCCAAAAATCATCATAAGCCCCTCGGGCATTTGTAAAACAGTAGTTCTCAACCCAAAATACCATTTAAAAATATCATTTGAGTTTTCAAATCTGCATAAAAGCGGCTGAGTTTGTAAAACAATAATTATCAACAGGACTAAGTTTAAATATAAGTCAAAACAGTGAGGAAATAGTGATAAAATTCCCAAAGGATTCAAATAATTGGCACGAAGCCCAAGTATAGCAATAAGCCCAAATCATGATGATAACAAATAAGTTTCAATCAAATATGCGGTAAAATCATCAATCGGGATGGACCAAGTCACAATCCCCGGTAGTAAAAGACCCCGCACTCATCATCCAGCGCGTGTCTTACCTCAATATAGTACTACGATGTGCAAATCCGGGGTTTCAAACCCTCAGGACATCATTTACAATCATTACTCACCTCGAACCGGCTAATCCTCTAGCTTGCTATGCCTTTGTCTCTCAAATCGACCTCCGAATGTCTCTAATCTCACCACAATAATTCGATTCAGTTAATAAAAATTATAGGAATTAATTCCATATGAAATTCTACATTTTCCACTAAAAATCCGAAGTTGCACTCAAAATTCGCTCGTGGGGCCCACATCTCGGAACATGACAAAAATTACGGAATATGAAACCTCATCCAACCACGAGTCCAACCATACCAATTTTACTAAAATCCGACATCAACTCGACCCTCAGATCTTCAAATTAAACCAAGAGGCTTTTCAAGATTTTCCCAACTAAAATTACCAATTAAATGCCAAAACCAGTTATAGATTCGGGTAATCTAACCAAAATTAAGTTAAGAACACTTACCCTGTTGTTTTCTCTAAAAATATCCCAAAAATCGCCTCTCCCCGAGCTCCAATTTGGTAAAAACACTTTGTCCCATTTTCAGAACTCAACATTCTGTCCAGATTTTTCGTGGTTACTGTTCACGCATTTTACTGTTCATGGTACTGTTCATGGGTGATGTATACGGGGTACTGTTCATATGTACTGTACACAGATATTGTTCATGTTTACTGCACACGGATATTGTTCACGCAAATGCGATTACTGTTCACACGTGCGAAAAATGCAAAAACTGCCCAGAAAATTGCAGCAGATTTTGTTTTCACTAATAAGGCTTTAACTCCATCATATTGGCTCGGAATTCAATGATTCTTGTTCCTATGAGTCACAAATAATAGTACGAACATATCCCTTCAGTCAAAACTCAATTCGGAGCTCATTTGCTCAGTTCAATACCTATTTTCGCTCGTTAAATAATTAACTCATGTTTCGTGTCAAAAACCCAATCGCGACTTGATAAAATTAGACCAAACTTTCCAGATCAGTCCTATAATTCATTATCAAAATTCAGGAAGTCTCGAAATCAAATTTCGATCTCTAGAACTAAAAATGGACCTTTGGATCGTTACATGCTTATGCTCAAAATATCAAAATCTTCAAAAAACTCTTCCAAAACATATCTGAGCCTTATGGGACCCTGACCAAACATGCTAACACACCTCATGCCATCATTCAAACTTGTTCTAGCCTTTGGAATGCTGAAAACAACATTAAAACATTGAATCACCCTCGGATTCAAGACTAAGAATTCCAAAATTTCCAAAATCTGAATTCGATCAAAAAGTCGACCAAACGACGTCCAAATAACCTAAAATTTTGTACACACATCACAAATGACATAACGAAGCTATAGCAACTCTCGGAATTCCATTCTGACCCTTGGATCAAAATCTCACCTATCAACCGGAATTCACCAAAATATTAACTTTGCCAATTCAAGCCAAATCCTTCTACGGACTTCCAAAATGCATTCCGATCGCGCTCCTAAGTCATAAATCACCCAACAAAGCTATCCAAATCATAAAATTTCTGATCTGTGCTCATATACAAATAAGTCAACTCTTAGTCAAACCTTTCAAATTCAAAGCTTTCAACTGAGATTGTTCCTTCAAATTCATTCTAATTTTTTCAGAAAACCAAAACCAACGATCTACATCAATCATAATACATTACACGGGGCAAGTCATGCCCGGGAACTGGCAATCAAAGTGCAAAATTTCAAAACGACCAGTCGGGTCGTTACATGTCCGCTTGAGGGTCCTAGTCTAGATCTTTATAGCAACCTTACTGTGATTAATTGTACATGCATCATGGTCAAACCTAGTCAGGTTAATATACTATCCACATAATAACCCTTTAAAACAAGCCTCACCCAAAAGTCCATCGGGTTTTCCATAATCCCAACGGAAGCAACCACGATTGTGTGGTCATTGTTGTATAAGTAGACAAACCTGGAGGGGGAAAGGGCTTAACTATATTTTGTTTTGCAAAAAATGAGGCACGAAGTCCCCAGGTTTTGCATGGTCGTAGCATACCTTCACTTTTGCTAGATTGGTGTAGGGGTCTTCTTTCAAGTGACCAAAATCATGTGAAAAGGGTCTTAAGAAATTTGCCTTCTTTGTTGGATCTTCAGCCAAACAAAATGTTGATCGAGGCTGCCACCATGTTCTGGGACAAAGAAAGGGTTGTGTTGCGCTTTGGAAACGTAGAAATGACCCCTCTTTTTGAAGAAATAAGGGGATTCACTGCGTTGCCTTGGGAAAACCCTGATCTGTTGGTACCTGAAAAGCGCACCGCTAGGGGATTTCTGAAGATGATGGGTTTAAAGAAGAATGATGACTTGGAGTGCCTGAAAAACTCTGACATACCTTTCGACTTCCTCTATGAACGATACGGCCACAACAGCTCTTACCGTATTTTTGATGATGAATTCTCCATCACCTCCTTTGGTTGGATTCATCGTAGTGTCTTTGTCTTCATCGTGTGTTTCTTGGGCATGCTAGTGTTCCCGATGCAAGAGGACATAATCCACACCAAACTGGCCATGGTGGCCAAAACTTTGATAGACGGGATCGAGGGGCAGACATATACCATTGTCCCCATGATCATCACAGACATGTACCGGGCCCTAGAGCGTTGTCAGAAGGGGCACGGATACCCCAAGGGTTGCAAGTTGTTGCTGTAGGTTTGGTTGTTAGAAGATCTCCAAAAGGGTCAATACCGTCAGGAGTTTCCACAAAGGTCGTGGAATGATCACATAGCCTTCCATCATCCCAGGAGAATGACCTATATCCAACACATGTTTTCTCACCCTAAGGATGTTTTAGGATGGGTGCAATTTTTCAACAATTTAACTAAGGACAAGGTTCAATGGATATTCGAGTGATTCCCTACCGATGAGTTCATCATCAAATCCAAGGATGTTCCCCGCTTGGTACTGATTGGGTTAAGGGGCATATACCCTTATGCTCCCCTCGGGGTTATGAGACAAGCAGGTAGGAGGAAAGTCATACCGCGAGTTGCTAAAATGAGTCACTTTATAGCTTATTTCCAAGGTGACTCCATTCCATAAAAAAAGAAGCACAACGCATGTGGCACTAGAAGATTATTGTGGAAAAAGATACCATCGAGCCGGATCGACATCATGCTAGCCATGCGTACTTCTACCCCTCATGGTTGGATGATAACATAGCAGGAATCTTTGAGCCAAAGGTTGGTCCAGGAAATAGGGTCATAGACGAAGTTGTCGAAGCACAGGTGAAGTATAACAAACTACGCAAAAATATTCGTGAGTCTGATGCTGAGCATATGGAGAAGCATAAGTCCGACATGGAAATGATCAATTAGTGGAAAGAGAGGGTTGTTAAATCTAGTGAAATGTTGGAATATCTGGAGTATAGTCTGATGGAATTGGAAGGGAAAATAAGGAAGAGAGTCACTGATTGCCAGAATGATGTGCGAAATAAAGGAGGACATTTGGCAAGGGCGTTCTTACTGTTGAACTTGCGCGAACTGGGGGAACTGATCGACAAAAGAATCCAGTCTGGAAAGGGTCCTTCTGGGACCAAGTAGATTGGGTTTACTTGCTTTTCAAATGTAACAAGGCCAAGTGCCATTAGTAACATTATCTTATTTAGTGTCATTTTGGGTCGTCTATTTTTACATTAATGAAATAAGGCATTTATTGGCACTAAATTTCTCCAAATCTATTTGTTGCAAGGCCTACCTCGGGCACAATGATGCTCCGAAATTAGGACACAAATTTATATTCCCGCAATATGTGTTTAAATACTACACACTTTTCAGAATCCTTACTGACTTGTTTACCTTTTATTTTTCTTTATTCTTTATTATTCTCATTCCCTAAGGTTGGTTCGCACATACTGGCATCATCATCATATCACACCAGATCTAGAGGCCCTCCACCTCCTCCTCCAAGTGATACGAGAAGCAGAGGGAAAATAAGATAGATGATTTAGTGGTATTCAAAAGGAAAATGCTGAGAATGCAAAAACTTCAGACGGTCAAAGTACTCCGATACCAAATGACTTGGTTTTGCGGTTGAAACAAAAGATACTGGAGTTACAGGGAGAACTTGAGCAGGTCCGCAACTTAACAAACCTCTCCCTCACCCTAAAAGTCCCTGACATCAACCAACAAAATACCAAAAACCCAACACCTCCCCAAAATACACCAAACCAGCCTCCTCTTGCACCCCACCAATATGCAACTCCACCTCAAAATTCCAATCTTTTACCAATACCAACTCCACCACAACACCATTATCAACCAATCCAGTACCCCACAAGCCACTGCCCATCTCACTCCTAAGAACACAACAAAACCCATTCCCGATTCTCAAAACTCAACCAATGACCACCACTACACCCAAGTCCCTGGCACTCACAAAAAACACCTTATATATGTAGAAATTGTACCTCACTCTACTCAACCAATATCCTATACACATGAATATTCTAAGAAGGACCTGCTCATCAAGAACATGGCCGAGGAACTCAAGAAATTGACAAGTCAAGTTCAGGGTGTCGAAAGAAGGCAAAGGGGTAGAAGGTCTGAATTCTGAGGATCTATGCATATAACCGGACGTGGAACTGCCAGAGGGTTACAAACCTCCCATGTTCAAAATGTTTGATAGAACAGGTAATCCCAAGGTTCATTTGAGAACTTACTATGACAAGCTCATGGGGGTCGGAAAAGATGAAAGGATCCGAATGAAGCTCTTCTTGAGATGTCTTACTGGAGATGCCCTATCCCGGTACATAAGCTAGAACCCTAAGAAGTGGGCCAAATGGGTTAGAATGGCATCATAATTTATGGACTGTTTCAGGTTCAATACGGAGAATGCATTGGATGTCTTCTACATCCAGGATTTAAAAAAGAAGCCAATGGAGATCTTCCGCGAGTATGCTACTCGGTAGAGGTCAGAAGCAGCCAAGGT
Source organism: Nicotiana sylvestris (assembly GCF_000393655.2). Classification (NCBI taxonomy): domain Eukaryota; kingdom Viridiplantae; phylum Streptophyta; class Magnoliopsida; order Solanales; family Solanaceae; genus Nicotiana; species Nicotiana sylvestris. Next base: position 151,590,031 of record NC_091068.1, read on the forward strand.
CAGACCTGCACTAGAAGAAGAACAAATGAACAAGTTCTTTGTTAGGGCACAGGACCCACAGTATTATGAAAGGCTAATGGTCATTGAGAATCACAAGTTCTCCGATATTATCAAACTCAGAGAAAGGATTAAAGAAGGTATCAAAGTGGGATGGTGACAAATTTTGAGGAACTACAGGCCACGAACAAAGCATTACAATAAGGCAGCATATCAAAGAAAAGAGAAGTGGGGGCAGTAATGGTGGCTCAAGGCCCAAAATCTTTGCTCACATACCAACCCTCATCTCCCAGATATTCTCAACCTGCCACTGCTTATCATACTTATAACGCTTAGCCAGCCTACTATAATTCACCTCCAACTCGTCCAAATTACCAGAAACCCCGACCTAACTTTGATTGCAAACCACCTAGACAATACACCACTATTGCTGAACCCATCGACCAGTTGTACAAAAGTTGAAGTCTACTGGTTATGTCACTCTTATTCTTGTTGTGGCAGTGGAGAGCTCATCTCAATGGATCAACCAAACAAAGCCTGTGCAAATCATTCTGGTATGAAGGGACACATCATTGACGAGTTCCGAACATTGAAAGATAAGATCCAGAAATTGATTGATAGCAAAATCATACAGGCAAATAAAGTTGGGCCCAACGTCCGCAACAACCCTCTCCCAGATCATCGGGGTGATTGGGTCCATAGGGCTTATTTGGGAAGGCGATAACTGTAAACCTGCAGTCAGACTCACTCCTATTATGGTGCAGATGCAGCCATCAGTCAGGGTTGAGGTAACTGCTTCGATTACATTTGAGGTGTAGGTGGCTCCACCTATAGCCACACCTGTTCCATTTGAGGTAGGTGTGGTCACACCTTTCACAGTGACAGTAGCAACCACACCTCCTTTTAAGTCCAATGCCATACCTTAGGATTACGTTGCTGAAGCTAGGCGAAAGGGAAAAGCAAAGATGGAAGAATCTGATGCTACACAAGGAATGACCAAAACGGGAAGGATCTATACACCTGAACACTTGGGAAGATCGAGCAAGGAGGCTGCTACTAAGCAACCTGTCATTGAAACTGGACCAGATGATCTTTGGAGGAAAGTACAGGCGAGGGAATACTCCATTGTTGATCACTTGAACAAAACCCCCGCTCAGATATCCATCTTATCATAATTGCAAAATTCAGAGGCGCAAAAAAATGCTTTGATGAAGGTGTTAAACGAAGCTTATGTGTCCAACAATATCACCTGCGGAGAAATGGCCAACATGGTGGGGTAAGTTCTGGAAAGTCATAAGATCACCTTCCACAATGATGAGCTACCGCCCGAAAGGTTAAGTAACAACCGAGAATTGCACATCACGGTGCAGTTTGAAGATAAATTCATTGCCAAGGTCCTAATAGACGGAGGTTCAAGCCTCAGCATTTTTTCTTTGACTACTCTGAAAAGATTGGGCAAAGATTTCCATGAGATACGGGCAGTAAGCAAGAATGTGAAAGACTTTGATGGGTCTCAAAGGGCCACGATTGGGGAAATTAATCTTTGTCTGTAGATGGGGCCAACTTGGTTCGATGTTGAGTTACAAGTGCTTGGCATATCATCCACATACAATCATCTGTTGGGTCGACCTTGGATACATGCTGCTGGGACTGTGGCTTCCACACTACACCAAGCCATGAAGTTTGAATGGAACCATCAGGAGGTGATCATTCACGAAGATGGAAGTAATCCTATTTACACCAGTCAAACCATCCCGATTATCGAGAACAGAAGAGAGCTAGGAGGGGAAACAGTGCAGTTTGAAGATAAATTCATTGCCAAAGTCCTAATAGACGGAGGTTCAAGCCTCAACATTTTTTCTTTGACTACTCTGAAAAGATTGGGAAAAGATTTCCATGAGATACGGGCAGTAAGCAAGAACGTGAAAGCCTTTGATGGGTCTCAAAGGGCCACGATTGGGGAAATTAATCTTTGTCTAGAGATGGGGCCAACTTGGTTCGATGTTGAGTTACAAGTGCTTGACATATCATCCATATACAATCATCTGTTGGGTCGACCTTGGATACATGCTGCTGGGACTATGGCTTCCACACTACACCAGGCCATGAAGTTTGAATGGAACCATCAGGAGGTGATCATTCACGGAGATGGAAGTAATCATATTTACACCAGTCAAACCATCCCGGTTATCGAGAACAGAAGAGATCTAGGAGGAAAAACTTTTCACCACATTGAACATGTCAATAAAGTTGAGAAGGGCAAATGGTGGAGTAACAAAATAGAAAGCATACTGAAATGGTCTAGGTATGAACCTGGCAAAGGGCTTGGGAAGAATCTTGAAGGCATTACTAAACCAATACAGCTAAAACGTTAGGGTACAACCTTTGGGATCAGATACCAGTATACATGGAAAGAGTACGATGATTAGTCGCCTTCATGGAGTGGACCTTATTACCCTCTCGAACAACCAGTGACCCATCTCGGTCAAACTTTTCACTAGGCTAATACAATATGGGGAACTGCAGAAGAAAAAGCATTAGCTAGGCTGAGAAATTTATTTCTAGATGATGAGGATATGGATTGCATTGTGATAATTGAGGAGGAGGAAGAAGAAGGCCTCACCATTCAGACTGTGGAGAAAGGAGCCGTTCTCAAGAATTGGACTACCACACCATCCCGGGCCCACCGAGTCCCTGGCGTTATTATTACTTTTCTTGATGATTCGATGACTGTGATATGTAATAAGACAACGCAACATAAGGATAGTGACTCAGAAGAATAAGATGAAATACCTGAGGAAACTATCAAAGAGGTTGAGAACTTTGAGAATAAACCTAAGTCCAACCTGGACGAAACCGAAGCAGTATATTTTGGAGACGCCGAAACCATCAAAGAGACTCGCATCAGCATTCACTTATCACCGACAGAGAGGGAGGACTCCATTAGTTTCTTGAAGGACTATGAGGATATATTTTCATGGTCATATGATGACATGACCGGTCTAAGCACATCCATAGTGGCTCACAAGCTGCCAGCCAATCCAATGTGTCTGCCAATAAAACAGAAACTCAGAAAGTTCAAACCAGACATGAGCCTCAAAATCAAGGAGGAAGTCACTAAGCAGATCAAAGCCAAAGTCCTCAGGGTAGTTGAGTACCCAACCTGGCTAGCCAACATTGTATTAGTTCCGAAAAAAGATGGGAAAGTCAGAGTATGTGTTGACTATCGAGACTTAAACAGAGCAAGTCCTAAGGACGACTTTCCACTGCCAAATATACATATCCTGATTGACAATTACACCAATAATGAACTCAAATCCTTTGTAGATTGCTTCGCGGGTTATCACTAGATCTGGATGGATAAAGAAGATTCAGAGAAAATAGTTTCCATTATACCATGGGGAGTGTACTGCTACAAGATGATGCCATTTGGTCTAAAGAATGTCGATACTGCGTACATGAGAGCCATGAAAACTATATCCCATGATATGATACACAAGGAAATAAAGGTGTATGTTGATGATGTCAACATCAAATCCAAGAGGGTCATAGATCACATAGCAAACTTGAGAAAGTTCTTTAACAGGTTAAGGAAGTACAATCTGAAACTGAACCCCGCAAAATGTGCATTCGGGGTTCCCGTAGGGAAGCTATTGGGGTTCATTATCAGCCGCTGAGGAATCGAGTTGGACCCGTCCAAAGTTAAAGCTATTCAAGAGTTACCGCCACAAAATAGCAAGAAGGACGTGATGAGCTTCCTAGGACATCTCAACTACATCAGCCACTTCATAGCACAGTCCACAGTTATATGTGAACCCATCTTCAAGATGTCGAGGAAAGATGCTGAAATGAGTTGGACCGAAGATTGTTAGAAATTTTTTGACAAAATCAAGGGATACCTATCCACAACACCAGTCCTAGTCCCGCTAGAACCCGGGAGAACTTTGCTACTCTATCTATCTATATTAGATGGAGCTTTCGGATGTGTTTTGGGATAACATGATAAGACAGGGAGAAAGGATCAAGCCATATACGACTTGAGAGAAGTTCACACCTTACGAAGCATGATATAATCTATTGGAACGCACTTGTTGTGCTTTGACCTGGACGGCTTAGAAATTGAGGCATTATTTATGTTCCTATACCACGTACCTCATATCCAGGATGGACCCTCTAAAGTACATATTCCATAAGCTCATGCCAACCGGGAAGTTAGCCAAGTGGCAGATACCATTAAGTGAGTTTGATATCGTCTATGTAATATAGAAGGCGGTCAAAGGACAAGCATTGGCAGACCACCTTGCTGAAAATCATGTGGGAGGGGAATACAAACCCTTGAAAACATATTTTCCTAATAAAGAAGTATCATTCGTAGGAGAGGACATTACTGAAGCTTACGAAGGTTGAAGGATGTTCTTTGATGGAGCTGCAAACTTCAAAGGAGTGGGCATTGGAGCGGTTTTGGTATCAGAAACAGGTTAACACGGCCCTATATCTGCGAAGCTTAGGTTTCCATGCACTAACAACATGGCAAAATATAAGGCTTGCATCATGGGGCTCAATCTAGCCATTGATATAAATATACAAGAATTGCTGGTAATCGGTGATTCGGACCTTCTAGTACATCAGGTTCAAGGAGAATGGGCTGTAAAGAACACCAAGATACTACCATACTTGCATCATGTACATGAATTGATGAAAAGATTCACAAAGATAAACTTCAAACATGTGCCCAGAATTCAAAATGAGTTTGCAGATGCACTGGCCACTTTGTCATCAATGATACAACATCTAGACAAGAATTTCATTGATCTCGTCCCGATGAGGATCCACAATCAACCAGCTTACTATGCTCATGTTGAAGAGGAAACAAACAGAAAACCTTAGCTCCATGATATTAAAGAATATTTGGCAAGAGGAGAATATCCAGAGAAGGCAAACCACACTCAGAAACGAACGTTGCGGAGGGTATCCAATCACTTCTTTTAAAGTTGAGGGACCCTATATAGACGAACTCTTGATCCAAGGTTGTTAAGGTGTGTTGACGCAAAGGAGGCTTCTAGATTGCTCGAAGAAATACATGCCGGAACCTATGTACCACATATGAATGGTTTTGTTCTAGCTAAGAAAATACTCAGAGCTGGATATTTTGTGGATGACCATGGAGATGGATTGCATCAGGTACATCCAGAAATGCTACCAATGCCAGGTACATGCTGACATGATAAAGATACCACCAAACGAGCTTAATGCAATAAGTGCACCTTGGCCTTTTGCTACCTGGGGAGTGGATGTCATCGTTTTGATCAAGCATGCCCCTTCTAACAGGCACTGATTCATTTTGATAGCTATCGACTATTTCACAAAATGGGTAGAGGCTGCATGTTAAAAAGTTGTAACCAAGAAAGTCATCACAAATTTTGTCAAGGATCGTATTGTTTGTCAATTCGAGGTTCCCAAGTCCATTATCACTGATAATGCCGCCAATATCAACAGTGATCTGATGAAAGCCATGTATGAAACCTTCAAAATCAAGCACAAAAACTCTACAACATACATGCCTCAAATGAATGGAGTTATGGAAGATTTCAACAAGAACATCAAGAAGATACTAAGGAAAATGGTAGAAAATCACAAACAATGGCACGAGAAGTTACCCTTTGAGCTATTAGAGTACCACATTACGGTTCGTACATCAATTGGGGCAACTCCCTATTTACTGGTTTATGGTACCGATGTTGTCAATTCCGGCCGAGGTAGAGACTCCTTCTTTAAGAATCATACAGGAAGCTGAACTCAGCGATGCAAATGGATAAGGAGCCACTATGAGCAACTAGCCTTTATAGACGGAAAGAGAATGAACGAGGTATGTCACGGTCAGCTTTATCAGAACAGAATGACCAGAGCTCTCAACAAAAGGGTCAAACCAAGACGGTTTGCACTGGGGCAGCTGATGTTGAAGAAGATCTTCCTGCATCATGATGAAGCCAAAGGAAAATTCTATCCCAACTGGCAAGGTCCCAACATGGTTCAGAGGGTACTAACATGAGGAGCATTTATATTTGCAGAAATGGACGGAGAAGTTTGGCCGAAACCAATCAATTCAGACACAGTCAAGAGGTATTATGTTTAGATTGTTTACATTCCTTCATATAATGTAATTGAACTACGCTTGACCTGATTCCCATTTAAGAGGGGATACATAGGCAGCCCTGTGGGTTCGTTCATATCATAATAAAATTTTCATTTTCCTTCAAAACCAGAAACTAGGGCAGAGTTTTGAGAAGGACCCTCAAAATTCCGGATCGAGTCCGGACGATGCCATCATATGCCAGAAAGTTAGAAATTCGTTAAGAAACTTGGGTAGAATTTTGAGGAGGACCCTCAAAATTCTAATAAGAAAGCTGCAATGCCTCTGAAATGTGTTACAGTCACTAGTTCATCTAATATTACTTGATATTTCACTATGTTTTCTAATAAATAACTCCATTTTTATCAATAAATGCATATTTTTGAAAACTCTATTTCCATGACATTCAGGTGTTACCCAGGGCAACTCAAACAAAGGCCTCCAGAACGGAGCGAAGCAAAGCCAGCAGGCAAAGGCATAAACGAACCTCCCTTTACAAAACTTACAATTTTTCTTTGGATGCAGGCATGGTGAACATAACAGAAGTATTTGCAAACATACACATACCAAAGTCCTAACGATCAGGACACCAGATGCAAATATATCTCTAGCCAAGAAATATTCTATTCTTATTTGTTCTCTACATGAGGCTAAGCCCTGCCTCCATATTTGCATAAGGCGCATTGCCTTCTCTTTACATGAGACTAAGCCATGTCTCAGAACTTGCCTGAGGCTAAGACCTACCTCTTATATACATAAGGCTAATCATTTCCTTCTCTTTGCATGAGACTAAGCCCAGTCTCATATCTTGCATGAGGCTAAACTCTGCCTACATATTTGCATTAGGCTAAATATTGCCTTCTCCTTGCATGAGATTAAGCTGTCTCAAATCTTGCATGAGGCTAAGACCTACCTCCATATTTGTATAAGGCTAAACATTGCCTTTTATTTGCATGAGACTAAGCTCTGTATCCAATCTTGCATGAAGTTAAGCCCTGCCTCCCATCTGCATAAGGCTAAGCATCGCCTTCTCCTTATATAAGACTAAGCCCTGTCTCCAATCATGCATGAGGCTAAACCATGCCTCCATATTTGCATAAGGCTAAGCATTGCTTTCTATTTGCATGAGACTAAACCCTGTCTCGAATCTTGCATGAGGCTAAGCCCTTCCTACATATTTGCATAAGGCCAAGCATTGTCTTCTCTTTGCATGAGACTAAGCTCTGTCTCAAATCTTTCATGAGGCTAAGCCCTACCTCAATATTTGCATTAGGCTAAGCATGGTCTTCTCCTTGCATGAGGCTAAGCCCTTCCTCCATATTTGCATAAGGCTAAGCATTGCCTTCTCTTTGCATGAGACTAAGCTCTGTCTCAAATCTTGCATGAGGTTAAGCTCTGCGTCCACATTTGCATAAGGCTAAGCACTGCCTTCTCATGGGACTAAGCATTGTCCCTTCCTGAATAAATGTTGCTCTATTCTGGGCATTATATTCTTCTCTCGGGCTAAGCTCTACACACAAACACCGTGCAAGACTAAGCTTTGTCTTGCTATCACTTTCAGTATCATATCACTACACTTCATGGGCTGACATATAGCCAACCTATCCAAAGGTGTCATAGTCCGAAGGCATCATCCTCATATCCTGATGACACAATGTCATGGCCTGAGGATCTCTCAATGCCATTATTCAAAGGCGTCATGGCTCAAAGGCACCATCCCCATGGCCCGAGAACATCATTACATGGCCTGCGAATCTCCTATCTCACAATTCATGGCCCAGGACATCATAGTCTTAGGACGTCATCCACACTGTCCAAAGATAATCTTTCATGGTCTAAAGGGAATTTGCATCATCTATATACTCGCATGCATTGTGTTTTAAGTTTTGTAGGTAATCCTGGAGGTAACTATATTTCAAACAGAAGCAGTCGTCGCTCTGGTTTCTGCTCACGCCATTTTCACTTTGCCATTATAATCGATTCCCATCAATTACCCACCTTACTCTGCGACCGTCCGGATCTCTTCCTTGAAATCCATTCGTTACACTCTAGACCCATATTCATAACTCTATCTGACATCACCCTTCATAAAAGGAACCTTTTTGATTAAACTAGCTAACATTCCTATAACAACTCCATCGGTTTCATTCACTGTTGGGTCCAAAACTACAGACGGCATGATTCCTGTAAAACCACTGATATATAGGCAACTTAGAGACTAGGGTTCGGCCTCTATTTCTTTTTCAAAATACCCATTCGGTCAAAATCGGTCATCATTTCTTTATACGAAAATTCTTTCATCCTTCTTGGGTAAAGAGAGGTAGTTGTTGATACCCAATTTTTCCCTCATATATTTTTAAATATGCATAAACACTTTCAAAATGTTGTACATGCATTTACAAACATGGACAAGTGTTTTTACAATTTTTCTATAATTTCTGAAGGCCCCAAATCAAATTATTCCTGCATTTTTAATTATATAAATATTGAATAATTATTCCTCATATTACTTTACAATGATTTAGTCATTTAAATTCATCATTTATGCTCATATGAGTGTTCAAATATTTTAATTATATGTTTTTCAATTACATTTGCATTTTTAAGACTATAAATGCATATTTTGCAATAATGGCCCATACATATGCATAACTACTTTATCTACACAAAAAATAATTTTTTATATTTTTATAATGTTAAGTAATATTTAAGTCATCTTCACGCATAAAAATAATATTTATCATTTAATTAAATATTTTTATAAATTATTTTATTAACTAATTGGGTATTTAACAAATAGCCCTTTTATTAAGTTCAAATTCGGATCCCCCCAAGCCCAATTCAAATTAAAACCCGCAGCCCAATTAACTAGCCCATACCCCTTTCTTTAAAAGCCACCCGACCCAGACCAAATCCTGGTCATTGATCTCAGAGATCAACGGTCCAGGATGATACTTCCTTTTTTAATTATCCCTAACCCCCAAACTCTAGTCACTTTGTTACAACCCGCCGCCTCTAAATTCCTCTTCTTCTCTATTCTCTCTGAAGCCTCTCAAACCCTAGCCCTGCCATCATCGAGACTCCTCCAATCCATGGGTTTCTTCGTCGATTCCCGGCCTTATGTGGCCTCCTATCTCTACTAGTGTTTTGTTTCTTGTATTGCTTGGGAATAATCCCAAGAGGCTTCAGCCATATTTGGTCCAAACCTATCAAGTTCTCGATTAATCCATCTGTATTCACCCCATGTCTGTGAGTATTATTATTTTTTGTGGTTCCATGGCTTCAAATCTCCGGTTTAAAACCAGACCTTTTCTCACCTCTGTTTATTTTGTACAAACATAGTTATTTTGGATAAATCAGTTCAGATCTTTTAGATCTGAAGTGTTTTGAGTTTGTTTAATACTTTCTCTTTAAGTTTCTTCTGTTTCTACTATTATTATCTACCGATTTCACTTTTCCCTAAAGCTAGGGTTTTGAGTCCTAATAAGGATTTTTGCAAAAATGGGTTTTGAATCAATTTTGGTTTTTTTATTTACTGTAAGACTGATTTCTTTGCTTGAGTGTCATCTCTGTGTTTCGATATGCTTAGAGTTCTCAAATACTCGACTATTTATCTCATTGTTCTTGACCGTTTGCTTTAGCTCTATCAACTGAAGTAGTTAATTGAGTTATTTGCCTAATTTGGATTTGAAATCGTATTCTTTTTAAACTAGTATCTCTCTGAAAGATTTTACCTATTCTTTCCTTATATATATGATCCTAGTTAGTAATATTTTCCTTAATTATGTTACTGGCCTGATTTCTAGGCCTTGATCCTTATAACCGAATTTCTTACCTTATTAAACTTCAGTCCTTCCTATTAATTGATTCTATATGAGATTCTCCTTAATTCAAATGATACTTCCATGATCCTATCCTATTAATTGATTTGTGTTTGACTCTAATTGATTGATTAATTGATTTTCATACCTTATGCATATACGATTGGTTTGTTTACCTTATTTGAATCCCAATCTGACTCGTTAAGGGATTCTCCCCAATTTAAGGGGGTCCTTTCCGGATTCTTATGTGGGAATTGATCGAGTTAAGCCCTTAATTAACTGATTGATTTATTTGATTACTCTATTTCTGAACTCTAATTTATTCTTTACCTTATTTGTCCTACCTTACTAACTGCTATATAAACTCTCATTCTGACTTTTTTAAACAAGGGGAAATAGTTCAAACACACACACACACAAAAGCTTTCTCTCATCTCTCTCTCTCTCTCTCTCTCTCTCTCTGCTACTTGTGTTCATTGTTTGTCTAGCCGGTAGAAAGCCAAGACTTGTCTATTTAATCCTTATTACTTTACCTTCTGTTTCTGCTTCCTTAACTGGTGTGCTCTCACTATTGCCATTTAATTAAACCTATATGTTTTTCTCACAATCAGCATGTCTTTTTTCTGAACCTGTATGTTTCCCTATTTCAGCATGTCTACTGCTATTTAATTCAAATATGTGTCATGTTATTAGCATGTCTACTTATCTCATTAGATCCTGTGTTTCATGATTATTGTCCCAATTAGCATGTTCACTAGACTCTATGCTTACAGCTATTCAATTTGACTTGTGTATTTCCTTATAATCAGCATACCTTCTTTTGCTTAAGCAAACCTATGTGTTTACCATGATAAGCATGTATACTTCTTTTCAACATATATGTTACTGCAATACCATGTATACTTCTGTTTGATTGAACCTATGTGTCTTATTTTCAACATGTTTACTCTTGTGTTAGCCAGACCTATGTGCTTATGCTTTCAGCAAGTCTGTATACTTGCTCATGTCTAAACTGGACCTATGTCTACTTCTCCACTAGCATGCTCTTAAAATGTTCACCTATCACAATATGGCTCCCCAACTCTACTATCCCTCTGTATGAGATTGTATGCTCACATAATGATAGTTAATAAACTAAGTTGAATCTCTAAGTTACCCTATTTCTGTATATTATTTGACTGCTGGGACATTTTGTTTGAGTTACAATGATTGAATGACCATGTTTGCTCCTTACTTTCTGAGAATCCAAAACTATTTTCTTAAAAACTATCTCCTGTTTTCAACTCCTATTCTTAGAACACCTAGGGTCTTGCCCCTCTAGTGTGGGCATTGCTTAGGAGTCAATGAGACTCCTCTGACCATTGGCACACTAGAGTTGGCTTTCCAAACTTGCTCACAAAGGGTTACTTTGAAAGTTTTCTAGTGTGAGCATTGCCCCAAGATCCTTGAGGCCCTTGGGAACTTTGACACACCAGGATACTATTGGGTGCACTATGAGGTTATGGCATTTTTGGACTGGTTGAAGGCCTAGTTTGTCAGGTTTATCCTTTGGTCCTATATTCAGACTCCCTATAGCATAGTTTGTTCCTTCTGTTATTCATATGGTCTGTAATAATAATTCTTGTAAACAGATACTGGGAAAATTAGTAAAAAAGGGAGGATTCTTATTTGTTGCAAAAGTTGGAGTATATTTTTATTTGTTGCACATTGCTTGACTAGTTTTGGAGCAACGGGTGTTGGTTTGAGGTGTTAGAGTGGCGTCGGAGCCGGTTATGGAACTTTGGAGTGAGGTAATTCTCATGTCTAACTCTGTGAGGGGGAAACTACACCTAGGTGATGTATTTGATATGTGTTACTTGTTGTGGGGGCTACGTAAGGACGAGGTGACGAGAGTCCGTACGTAGTTAAATTCATGTTACTGTACGGGTAGACTTAGGTTCATACCATGCTATACTTGTACTATATGGCTTATCTTTGCTCGTTTAATTCCTTTATTCGTATTATGACTTGAGAGTAGACTTGCATAGAATGATAGACTTGCCATTATAGAGATTTGACGGGATTCATGATTAGCCGTGGAATAATTGTACTCTCCTTATGAATTTCTCCGCGTTGTACATCTTCATCGAAAAGCTTCCTTAAAGTTCATAACTCACACGTTTATTCCTGAGTGGAGTCTAGGACCCGTAAAAGCTTCTTGTTCTAATGGGATAGGGTCGTTCGCCTCGGTAGTGTAATAGAAAAATCTACGGTTCGTGTCGTTCCACCCTCAGTAGTGCGTACATCTTATGGGATCGGATCGTTCGCCTCGACAGGATTATGTGACCACACTCTCATGGCAGCAGGCCGTTCGCCTCGGCAATATATTAGATGTACCTATAGTTATATACTTGATTATGATAGGATCAGGCTGTACGCCTTGGCATTTTTATAAAATACTCCTACGGAATCGTGTGTAATATTTGTCAAGAGGCCAGGGTATCTAGGAATTTTCCTGATTTTAATTATAGCAACCTATCTAGTGAGGTCCATTATATATGTATTCTTCGATTGATGATGTAATTGTTAATTTAGAGTTTGAGTTGCGGTTGAGAGACTGATTGTACCACGTATTTACACTTGTTTATTTCATTTATTTACTTTTCCCTATATCAGTTTATTTCTTATTGTAACTATCTTATTGGACCACTAGTAGGTGTCGATGTCGACCCCTCGTCGTTACTTCTCTGGGGTTAGTTTAGATACTTACTGGGTACGCGTTGATTTACGTACTCATGCTAAACTTGCTGCACATTTTTGTGCAGGTACATATGTGTCTGATGGTTTTTTGGGCGTAGAGGTAGTATTGCAGGGACTTACCGTGAGCTGCATTTCATTATATGATCTGCAGCCTGCAGAGTCTCCATCAGAATTATTTTTATTCTCCTGTCTAATTTGTAGTCCAAAACAATGTTGTATTTTATTATATTTCCTAGTTGATGCTCATGCACTTGTGACACCAGGTTTTTGGGGATGCTTACAGGTTGTTCATTATTGTAGTTTGTGAAAATATTATCCTTTACCCTATAAATTCTTTTTCATACTATTTAATTGATAAAAATTATAATTTCAAAATACTAAAATGAGTAATTAAGTTAATCATTCACTGTTGACTTGCATGGCGGCTGTGTTAGGTGCCATCACGACCTTTAGTGAATTTTGGGTCGTGACAGTTATTTTGATTTAAAAATACTTAAAATAATCCAATCCAAATGAGCTCTATGTATTATAAATGATAAGCTAAGGGAAAGACTTAAAATATTTTCTAAGGATTAGTTTATCACAACGCTAAAATATGAGATGATACACCTAAATGACCTAATGTAGGTCATCATCTCATTTTCTTATATGTTAACTTATAACGTATTCTACCACTACATTTTAAATCCGGGTAAAGATCACGTTTAGTTGAGGCTGATACTATTTATATTTAGTAGCCAAATAAGTTTATAAAATTTATTTGTCTTAAAAGTGATTATTTTTCACATGGTGACTAAACATTAAAAACGGACTAGAAGGTGATCAAGCCACACATATTCTAAAAATGACACTAGGTAGCTTTATATATATATATATATATACACACACAAAATCGAGATTTTTTCGGCTATTAGTTTGATACAATGTCATTTTCTCTTTAAATTCACCCACAAACCACAATAGCAAAAATTTGTTTGGCCTTCTTATGGGCTAAGGGCAGCCCAACCCTATACTCCATAATTTGGGTTTGGGTTGGATCAGTCCAATCTCTTTCTTGTCATGTCTGGGCTGTGGACTTTCACTTTGCTCGTTGTCTTCAGTTCACTCTTGGTTCATTGCTTGCCCTCAAAAGATTCATCATCACATCACTTTAAAGTCGTAAATAAGTGTGGGGAAAGTGCACATATATTCATTCTCGGGGATGCTATTTAAAGATTAGGCAGTACTTATTTTGCCCTGAAATTTTAAACTTAGAATCCTAAATTCAAGATAATTTCGAACATTTTTGTTCTGAAAAACTAAAATTCAGATGTATCTAACCTGCCGGTCATTTTGAGAGTAATAGTCCCGACCCCATATTAATTGCTTTCCCCATATCGTTTTCTGCTTACGTGACTCGGGAAGTTTTAGTTTTGGTTTCGGAGTATTTTGGGACACTTAGTCCCCAAACGGAAGCTTAAAACTTAGGATTTTTACCGTGTTCCATTAGCTCTGTTTGGTGATTTTGGACATAGGGGCATGTCCGGATTGTGTTTTGGAGGTCCGTAGCTGATTTATGCTTGAAATAGCGAAAGTCAAATTTTTGGAGATTTTGACAGGTAGTGGACTTTTAGATATCGAGGTCGGATTCCAATTGTGGAAAATAGACTAGGACCGTAATGTTTAATATGACTTGTTTGCAAAATTTGAGGTCAATTAGACGTGGTTTGATAGATATCAACATCGGTTGTAGAAATTTCAAGGTTCAAGTTATTTAAGTTTGAATTGGAGGATGATTCATGATTTTAGTATTGTTTGATGTGAATTAAGGGCTCGACTAACTTTGTATGGTCTTTTAGGACTAGTAGATATGTTTGGTTGAGGTCCCGGGGGCCTAGGGTGAGCTTCGAATGCTTAACGAATCATTTTGGACTTGTGGAAGATAGTAGATTTTCTGGTATTTTTGTTGCAGACTTTTCTTCATCGTGAGAGAGGTCTCGTGATCGCGTAAGGTATCTGAGAGGCCAGCTGAAATTATTCTTCACGTTCGTAAAGATGGGCATGCGATCGCGTAAGTTGTTCAGGCAGTGCATCGTGAACGCGTGGGCTAGGCCACGTTCGCGAAGAGGAAGTAGAGCAGCAGTGGAATTCAAGTGTTCTTCTTCGCGAACGCGTGGGATTGTTCACGATCGCATAAGTATGAAAGCCAGTGAATCGTGTTCACATGGAGTATTCCGCATTTTCATTGAGTTAAATTTCTAGGGCATCGAAGTTGTGCTTCGCGATCATGAGGCTATTTTCGCGATCGCGATTGAGGAATCACTAAGCAGTATTAAACAATTAAAAAACGATGGTTTGGCCATTTTTATCAAAACTTGAGTTTGGGAGCTCGGATTTGGACGAGATTTTGAGAAATTTTTAGAGACATCGATTGGGTAATGATTCTACACTTGATTTTGGTTATATCCCACTAATCTATCATTAAGTTCACATTTAATTTCATATTAGGTTGAAAATTTGGGGAAAATGGGAAGAATTTCTTCAACTAAGATTTTGGTTTTGATTGGGGTTTTGACATCGGATTTGGATAATTATGATACGAGCGAACTCGTGAGTAAATGGGTGTTCATAATTTGTGACGTTTACCCAATTCCGAGACATGGGCCCGAGGAGACCTTTTGGGGCCTTTTGGGGTGTTCATACTAGATAACTTCTTGTTTAAGCCTTGATTTCATTAGCTAGATTAATTTCTTATAGTTATATTTATGATATGTAATTGCTTTTTGCTAAATTTGGGCCATTCAGAGTCGGATATTCATGGGAAAGGCATTGTCATCGATTGATTAAGCTCGGGTCGAGGTAAGTAGCTTGCCTATCCTTGTGTGGGGGAACTCCCCATAGAATTTGGTATTGTTGTGATATGTGAGCGTCGTGTACGTGAAGTGACGAGTGCGTAGATGGGCTATTTGTTGTAAAACTCCATTTTTCATTAAGTAATAACATGTTTTGCTTTAATTGAGTTATACTAGCATGTGCAATTATCTTGTTTAGCCTAGAATAACATGTCTACGCAACTTAAATGCTTATCTTAAATCTGTGCAGCATGCTTAGTGGATTTCCTGTTTTTTTCTTGATTTGTACTTAGTCTAAACTATAGGAACTCGTGTTGTAGTTGTTTCTTCCATTTCTTGAGCTGTGTATTTACTTAGGATTACGGAACAATATTTCGGGAGATCCCCCCTGCATATTTACTTTGGGACTACGGGACGGTATCCCGAGAGATCCCCCTACATATTTACTTTGGGACTATGGAACGGTATTCCGGGAGATCCCCCTGCACATTGACGTTTGGGACTATGAGACGGTATCTCGAGAGATCCCCTATTGTTAATTCTGTGTACTATACTGTATTGTTATCTTTCAGTGATTTTCCTTCTGGATAAATTTCAGTCTTTATTTTACTGCGATATTTTTTTCTGTCTTATAATATATATATATATATATATATATATATATATATATATACCAGTAGAGACCTGACCTGACCTCATCACTACTCGACCGAGGTTAGGCTTGGCACTTACTGGGTAACATTGTGGTGTACTCATGCTACTCTTCTACACATGTTTTTGTGTGCAGATCCAGGTACCTCCTACGAGCCTCGAGTGTAGTTGCACGGTTGTTGCTGTTCAGGAGACTTCAAGGTACATTTTCCCACATATGCAAACCTCGGAGTCCCATTTTATCCCTTCTTATGTTGATTTTTCCTTTACTTCTTTAGACATTGATGCATAGAACAGTTAGAAATTCTTAGAAGCTTGTGACTTACGGTGTTCCGGGTCTTGGGAGACTTTGTGCATATTCTAGAGTGGTTAATATATATGCCGAGCAGCACTTATATTAGTTTTTAAATTATCTGTTGCAATTAGTTGTTAAATTTTATGTTTTCGTTTCATTAATCCGCAAATGTTAGGTTTACCTAGTCGTAGAGACTAGGTGTCATCATGACATCTCACAAAGGGCGATTTAGGTCGTGACAAGTTGGTATCAGTGCTCTAGGTTCATAAGTGTCGTGAGTCACAAGCAGGTTTAGTAGAGTCTCGTGGATCGGTGCAGAGACATTCATATTTATCTTCGGGAGGCTATCGAACTCTTAGGAAAATTACACTTCTTTGATTTCCTTGTCGTGCGAAATTTGTCGACTTTGAAATTCTAAAACTTTTGTCTTCTATTCTCTCATAGATAGTGTGGACACATATAGCCGGAGATGACCAGGCACTCATGTGTCACGACCCAAAATCCCAACCCGGTCGTGATGGCGCCTCTCGTGGGGACAAGGCCAGCCAACAACAAAACAATACATCTCTTTATAATTACTTAGCAGGAATAAGTCTAATTCGTAGATAATATAATCACAAGTGCGAAGTAAACATGATAGAATAATGGAAACCATCCCGACTCAGCCCGAAATCGGGGTGTCACAAGCCACGAGCATCTAAAGATCTAAATACTAATACAAGACCAGCAATATACAGAATGGAATTTAGAATCAATGAAGAAATACGGTGCCGTGAACGCTGACGGTCACCTTGCTCAGCTACAATAGTATACCTTCAGTCCGCTAATAACCCGCTACCGGGTGAACAGTACCTGCAACTGCACGCGAGGTGCAGGGAGTAAAGTGAGTACTTCCAACTCAGTGGTAATAAGAGTAAATAATAACTGAGCGATAAGAAATCACGTAAGAACACTTCATCATGTTATCTAAGACGGTACAACCCTTTTTTTAAAACAGTAATTCCATGAAAATCCTTTTATAAAATATCTGACTCAGTTTTAAACCTCTTTTGAAAATAATCTTTTTAACAGTTGCAAAATAATTCCAGCCATCAGTGTCACTATGCACAGAAACCCGCCCCTCGGGCAATATCTTCGTTCCTGGTCAGCCACTCGGGCCCCAACACTCAAGGATCAGATAGCACCAGCAAAAGCAGATAAATATCTCCAGAAATATCACAACAACAAATAATGAACAAATGCATGAATGCAATGCAATGCATATGATGGTACATTCCAGTACCCACTGCGGCGTGCAGCCCGAGCCATCCATATTTATTTATCGTCGACGGCGCTCACTGGGGGTGTGTACAGACTCCGGAGGGGCTCCTACAGCCCAAGCGCAATATCTTGGTCAGTCATTGTTACCTGACCGGTCAGCCATTGTTACCTGACCAATTTATATCATACAGTGCCATTGTTACCACTGTTTCAAGTATATCACACAGTGTCATTGTTACCACTGTTTCAAGTATATCACACAGTGTCATTGTTACCACTGTTTCAAGTATATCACACAGTGTCATTGTTACCACTGTTTCAAGTCACTTTATAATCAGTCCAGAAAATAATATAATAAGCCCCTTGGGCATTTACAAAACAGAAGTTCCCAGCCCGGAATACATTTAAAAATATCATTTAAGTTTTCAACACTTAGAATTATGGCTGAGTTTGCAAAACAGCATTTAAAACCTTGGACTGAAATTAAATGATATGCAAATCATGCTAAGCAGTAATATCAATCCTCTAAGGATTTTACAAGTCGGCGCAAGGCCTCAAACATGGCAATCCGCCCAAATTATGATGATAACAAGTAATTTCAGTCAAATACGCAGTAAAATCAACAACCGGGACGGACCAAGTCATAATCCCCAACGGTGCTCTACCCCACGCTCATATTCGGCATGCAAGTCACCTCAATACAGCACTATGATGTGCAAATCCGGGGTTTCAAACCCTCAAGATATCATTTACAAGTATTACTCACCTCGAACCGGTGAAATCTCTAGCCCGCGACGCCTTTGACCATTAAACCGGCCTCCACGCGCGTCGAATCTAACCAAAATCAAAGCGAATACATCACAATATGCTAAGGGAGCAATACCCAATCGAAAACAATCGAAAAATATCAAGAATCTCGAAATTAGCAAAACCCGAGCCCAGGGCCCACGTCTTGGAATCGGGTAAAATTTACATTTTTAGAATGCTCATGCCCTCACGAGTCTAACCATACCAAAATTATCCAATTCCGATACCATTTGGTCCTTCAAATCTTCATTTTACACTTTTGAAAGGTTTCACAATTTTCTTCCCAAATTCCATCTCAAATCACGAATTAAATGATGAATTCAGTGATAGATTCATGTATTCTAGCCAAATCTGAGTTAAAATCACTTACCCCGATGAGTTCCTTGAAAAACCTTCGAAAAATCACCAAAATCTGAGCTCTCTAGGTCAAAACATTAAATAAAACTCAAAACCTCGTATTTATATAGTACCCTTCGGATTCCGACACCGCTGACCGCATAAAAATGACCGCGGTCCGCGCAAAATCAGCGGGGTCCGCGCAAAAATGACTGCGGCCGCGCAGCTTTTTGACTGCAGTGACAGGCTTCAGTATTTAGGCCATAACTTTCGCTACAGGTGTCCAAATTGCGATATCTTTACCTTTCTGGAAACTAGACACGAAGGGCTATAGCTTTAGTGTTTCAATCACCTCAAAATTCCTTGTGGATCAAAATATATGAGCTTCAGAAGTAGGACCAGCAACCTGCGGTCTTCAGTGACCGCGGTCCGCGCCCACTTTGATGCGGTCAGCGCTGGCCAGCGTGCGCGAAAAGGAGCGCGGTCCGCGCCACAACTGTTGCCCCCTCCATTTTCTAAGTTCTGGGGTGTCCGTACTCGCTCAAACTCACCCGAAACATGCCCGAGGACCCCAGGACCTCAACCAAAAGCACCAATGCGTCCTAAACATTATTCAATCTCGTTCCAATCATCAAAACACCTCGACTAACACCAAAAATCCTCAAATCACATCGAATTCAAGCCTATGAATCTCAAGAACTTTCAAATTCCATTTTTGATCAAAAACCCAACCAAACCACGTCCGAATGACCTCAAATTTTGTAGACAAGTCCAAAATGACATAACGAAGTTACAGAAACTCTCGGAATTCCATTCCGACCCTCGGATCAAAATCTCACCTATCAATCGGAATTCACCAAAAAACGAACATCTGCCAATTCAAGCCTAATTCTACACCGCACCTCCAAAACCACTTCTGATCACTCTCCTAAGTCACAAATCACCTCCCGAAGCTAACCGAACCATCAGAACTCACATCCGAACCCTCTAACATATAAGTCAACATCCGGTTGACTTTTCCAAAATAAGCCTTCCTTAAAGAGACTAAGTGTCTCATTTCCTATCAAAACCAATCCGATTTAACTCTAACACACCGAACACTAATAACGAAACATGAAGAAGCATAAAATGGGAAAGATGAAGCAGTTCTCATGAGACGACGGGTTGGATCGTCACACCATGCCCCAAGCTAGAGCCGCCAGAGGCCGGGGCCGGGTTAGAGGCCGACGACGTCCACATAGTACAGTCCGAGCACCCGCACGAGTAGCCACAGAGGAGACACCAGTAGCTCCAGTCGGAGCGTAGGCACCTGAGACGCCTACTACTACTAGACCCGCTCTCCAGGAGACCCTTGCACAGTTCATGAGCATGCTCAGTACTCTAGCTCAAGCAGGGTTGATTCCCCATGCTCCTTCCACATCTTAGGTCGGGGGAGTAGCACAGACTCCTACCGCCCGCACCCCTAAGCAGCGAGTCCAGGTCGATCAGATTCTATAGGTTATACTAGTGCCATCTGTAGCCCTAGTTCAGCCCAAGGGTAGGGCAGCAGTTTCTCAGGAGGAGGAGTGTAGGCTAGGGAGATACAAAAAGTACCACCCTCCTACCTTCAATAGCCTAGAATTATAGGATGCTCAGGGATTTCTGGAGGAGTGCCACCGTATCCTCCGCACTACAGGCATAGCGGAGTCGAGTGAGGTTTCTTTCACTGTATTTCAGCTTAGAGGATCAGCCTATTAGTTGTGGCGTGCTTTAGTTGGACAGTCCGGTTGAGGCAACTTCCCTTACATGGACTTAGATCTCGGATATGTTTTTGAGAGAGTATGTTCCTTAGAGCCTCAGAGATACATGGTGTGCCGTGTTAGAATAGTTGCGCCATGGGGCTATGACTATGTCTGAGTGTGTAGTTCGTTTTAGTAATTTAGCTAGATATGCACCGGCCTTGGTTTGTACAGTTCGAGAGAGGGTCTATCGGTTTGTTGAGGGACTCCATCTCTGCATCAATACTAGGATGGACCGTGAGTTAGAGATGGATATATCGTATCAGTTGGTTGTGAGTATTGCTAGGAGAGTTGATGGCATGCTTGCTCGGGAGAGAGAGGAGAGGGAGGCCAGGAGGTCTCAAGAGCCTGGTTCTTATTCTAGTGCTCGTGCCCCAGCTACAGTTCGACATGGTAAGGGCTATGTAAGCCGCCTCATTCATTCAGCTCTTCTAGCCGCCAGTGATATTCTAGCTACTCCTAGGCTCCAGGAGCGTTATTATGCATCGCCAGTATCTAGTGTGCCTCCTGCATGGGGTGCTTTAAACAGTCAGTCTAGCAAACCTGGATTGAATTTGACACATCAACCATGCCCTCCCAGAGTTTGTTTTGAGTGTGGCGACACTCGCCTTATGGTGAGAGATTACCCGTGACTTAGGAGGGGTGCACCTCCATATACTTCTCATACACCATGCTCCATCGGGTCCTCAGACTATGGTTACAGTACCAACTACTACTCCACCTGCTCAGCCAGCTCGAGGTGGAGGTCAAGGAGGTAGAGGTCGCCCTAGAGGGGGAGGGCAAGCCAGATACTATGTCCTTCCTAGTTGTAGAGAGGCAGTTGCTTCCGACTCTGTCATTATAAGTATTGTTCCGGTATTTCATAGAGATGCGTCGGTTTTTTTTATCCAGGCTCCACTTATTCCTATGTGATATCTTAATTTGCACCGAATTTGGGCGTATCTCGTGATTCTATGAGTTCTTATGTTCATGTTTCTACACCCATGGGAGATTCTATTATTGTATACCGTGTGTATATCGGTCGTGTTTGATTGTTATTAGTGGTTTTGAGACCAGAGTTGATCTATTATTTCTCAGTATGGTAGATTTTGATATTATCTTGGGCATGGACAGGTTGTCACCTCATTGTGCTATTCTTGATTTTCGCGCCAAGACTGTGACGTTGGCTATGCCAGTATTACTTCAATTAAAGTGGAGGGTTACCTTAAATTACACTTCCAGCATAGTTATTTCATTTCTTAAAGCTCAACGAATGGTTGAGAAGGGGTGTTATCTCGCCCAAACTCACACCACAATTATAGGTAGTGAGGCAATCGAAGCAATAATTAAACCCAACGTGAGTCGGGGTTGATTCCTCATGGAGTTAGAAATAGGATTAGGTATACACCTAGTGTAATTGTATAATGTGCTTCAATTTGCACTTCCACATTCTTGTTGGCTGTTTCTATTTCTACTTTAAACTATTGATTGTAATTAATAAACTAGAAGACAACGTTTTTTTGTCTTGGTTGTTTTACAAATGATATAGGATCTAGGGTCGTGACTTCTGCCTAAGTGGTTACCGAACGGGTTGTAAATTCTAGGGCAAGTTTGATTAGGCGGGGTCATAATATAGCAATCACACGAAATTACTCACTCTATAACTCTCGGTAGTTTTAGTGATTTTGCCCAATTTGGCTTTCTCACGTCCAAATGGGTATTGCTCAAATCAAGTGATGCTCATGTTGGTTCTTAATATCTTTAGATTTGACCCTTTAATTGGGTCTATCAATTTCTTGAGTTTATCCCAATTCCTTGTTAGCCAAGTTTTCCTAGACTTAGTCTCTCTTTCTCAAGTAGAGACTAAGTTAAATAGGCATAAATCAATGTTTGCAACCATATATTCTAGAATTCAAGCATAAAAAAGGCTAAATATCACTAACCTTGATCACAAACAAGCCCTAAAATTAAATACCCATTAAGTACCCATACTAAGGTTGGGCCACAACCCTAGCTAAAGATTTAGCTACTCATGAAATAAAGAAATACAAGATGAAATTAAGATAAAATGCATAATAATCGATTAGATAAAGAAAATCTAATGTTTAAAAGTTAATCTAGTACAAAATTACACAAAATAGTAAAGAAAACGGCTCAGGTGCTCTTCTGAAAATCAAACTTAACCTAAAAATTACAAAAGGCTCTATTTATACTAAGTGAAAAATATTGAACAAAAATGCCCCTGCGATGGTTGTATGGCCGCATAATTATGGTGATGTCCGCACAATGAGCTTCTGTGGTTGCACAATTATCGTGCGGTCTGCATTCTTTGGAACTTCGGGGCTTATACGGTCCGAATAACAATGGGTGTGGCCGCACTTCTGATTATGTGGCCATACAAAAATGATGTGGTTCGCACACCTTGCTTTTGGAATTGAAACAACTCTCTGATTCTTCAATCCTGCGGACCGCATAATAATGAATACAGCCACACTTGACCACCTACGGCCATACAAGTTTGGTGCAGTCTGCATGCCTTTAGCTGGCTCAAATGCTACTCTCTGAATCTCCCCCTCTGCGGCTGCACTAGAATTGTGCGGTCCGCACTGCTGTCCTTTTTGACCTGTTTTGGATCTTGTTCACTTTTGACTCCTTTATGAGTTGATTGACTTATTTGGCTTGTTTCCCAATATTCCTGCAAGCAAGCACATTTCATTAGTTTCCGGGAATGACTTTAAGCATTTTTGAGCTAAAACGCAAGTAAAAGAGAGCAAATAAGCTCTCAAAATTCCTACTTATCAACTCTCCCAAACTTAAGCTTTTGCGTGTCCTCAAGCAAATAAGGCAACTCCCACTTTCACTAGAAAAAGGGATACTTCAGCTAGCCTATGGTGAATTAATTAGACATCAATTGGGACCAATAATTACCCACAATACATATGAATTATCAATAACACAATGATATGACTTTTTGAGTACCATAGTTCTAGTGTGACACTAGAGCATCAAGGGTTGACTCTATTCATCAAGGAAGCTCGCTCTTTCACGTAGGTCATTGTGGATCCCAAACTCCTCCTCCTCCACTCTCCATTAGAAAATCTCACTTTAGAATGCAACACTCCAAACAAGGATTGTGAAAAGTTCACTCTTCTCTCTCAAAAGAACGTTACAAGTTCGGCTTTAGGTACCATAAGCTTGACCCTTATGTAAATCACCACTTATATAAGCTAATTCAACTTGAAGTCATGTAGGCTTTTGCGAGATGTGATGAAGGCTTTTGGACAAAGGTAGGACTTGTTAAAATATGATGGTTTCATCTTTCCTTAAGCACTGCATTTTCTCTTTTCGGCTCAAACTTTCTCGACTCTTTGAATCATTTTCTTCTTCCTCGGGGGAACTAAAGAGACGTAACGTCACTCTTTCTTGATCATGACATTCATTTTTCTCCTTTTCTATTTACTTCAGCCTTTCCTCCTTATTTTCTTTTGAATTCCCTTCAACTCTTCACTTTATTCACTTTCTTTTGGCTTTTTTTCTTTTTGTTATTTCTTTTATTTTCTTTGCCTTCCCTTTTCTTCATTTCTTTCTATTCTTTGTACCTTTTATAAACTTCAAACTCCTCGTCTCTCCCCCAAACTTACATTTTTGCCAATTGTTTCTCAAGAATATTAAGGAAAGATTGGGTGCCAAGAGAGGATCATTACAGAACAGATAAAGGCTTGTAACGTGGTTATTGAAAGAAAAAGGGCTTTGGATCAAAGGGGTTGACTAGGGATATCACATTGGTAGGATATGGAAGATTTAAAATTTTAGATTGGATCAAGGAGAGCTTACAAACATTTCTCAACACAAGCTACACTTAGAATTTCACCTAGACAAACATTCGAGGCAAGTTCTAGACCATTAGCACAGGTACTTGGACTTGTAACTAAACACTTCAACTATCACGCTTCTGGATTGCTAAAGAGAATAGAATCGAGGTCCTACAACAAACCTAGCTATGATTGAGCATCACAAATAGCTCGACTTGAACCACTCGATAACTTCTTAAGTCAACACAAGAGTCAAAAGGGCCACAACTAGAGCTATTTTCTGCCAACAACTTGTTTTTAACAATACGATCATAGGTAAATATGTTGGCACCAAGTGAAGCATGCTTGAGACCCCTTTTATTCATTAATACTATATTTACCAAAACATAAAAGAAAGCGGACTCAATCGCTTAAGAAGGTTGTCATGCCATCCATCATTGGTAAGAACCACCTGGTTCACACATAATCCACCTTTGGAAAGAACCGTGACATTAAAAAAACCAAAGGCTTATTGTTCCCTCAAAACGTAAAAATAAGCTAGAAAATTAAAAAGAAGCTACTTAAGTAAATAAGAAGTTATACTACTAAGGAAAAGAAAATAAAGAAGCTATGAAAAAACGATATAAATGAATATACAAACCGAAGTAAAATGAATATATACATAAGGAAAATGAATATCTACATCAAATGGGGAGAATATATACATACCAAAAGGAAAATAAAGATGAAAGAAAAATAGTATCAGAGTTATTACAGCCCAAATGTCAAATGTCAAATCATAATAGACCACCCCCCCCCCCAAATAAAAATAAGCATTGTCCGCAATGCATAACAGAAATAAGAACAAGGAAAGGGTAGAGAGTGAAGAGAATTCCATATGTGGTCTTAGTGTGCATAGGATCATCAACACCCTCGGTCTCAAGCTGACAACAGGGTTGTTGAGCATCTAGATCATCTCCTCAACAGTGTGGGAGGTTGCAACCGGCTCCTCAGACTGGTCGGTTGTTGCCTCTGGTGCCTAGGGTACTGCTGGTGCTGCATGTGTTGCTGGGACTAAAGGCCCCATAAGCAGGTCCAATGGCAGATCTCTGGCAGATATAATCTTGACAACCTCCTTTCTCAACTTGTCCACTGACCTCTTTGATGCTTGAGACTTCTTCATCTTTTTGACCTCCTTGATCAAGTCCTCAATGACCTTCCCATGTGCCACTAGAGTATCCGAAATGGTCTTCTCATTTTCTAGAATCTTCTTCAGTGTTTCCTCCACTGAGGGAGGTACCTGTGGCTTTGTTGGGCCTGAGGGCTGTTCTGCAACAGTACTGGATAAATCAGTTAGCTTTGTAATAGCTGCCTGTATCCAGTTGTTGAGACTCGCTAATGTCTAGGAGACTCGCAGCGCAGTCTAAGGATAAGTAGATGAAGCTTGCACTAGAAATGGCACTGATAGTCTAGTAGAAGTATGTGGTCCAGAAGATGAAGGTGGCATGGCTACTATCCCGGTGGAAGTACCGACTGTTATGGAATGCTCGGCAGCTGAATTAGTAACCACTACCGCTGGCTCCTCAGACTGGCCAGTGGAGGTAGTAGCTTTACCCTTGAATTTTGTGTTGTCAGCTCCCTGAAGGTGGTACCATAAGAAAGGATTCTTTGCCTCACTTCTGTATCATAATGCTTCAGCTCCATCCCTTGATCCTTGAAGTATTTTGTGAGGAAGTTCGGGTACATATAGGATCTTTCACCCTTTTGGACAGCTAAAGTGACATTGGTGGACATGATGGCACCAATATTTATCGGATACCCAGCCATAATTGAATCCACCAAGTCTGCATGGGGAAGTGGGAGCATGTTTTCATTGAGGCATGGGTCAATGCGGCTGCACACGAATGTTTTCCACCCTTTTGCTTCAAAGTTTAGGGTGGCCTGGACAATTGGAGCCCCCACTGTGAGCCACGGAGGTGTTGACCCTAGGATTGCCAAAATCTCAGCTAACCACAGACGAGTGGCATCACCCATAGCTTGTTTTTCCAAGTATTGCACTTCTTCTACTTCTTCAAACCCCATATATTTGTTCAGTGCACAGGAGTCAAAGCAGATTTTCACATTCTGCACTTTTGTCAGTTGCGTTCCCTGTTTGATGTGAGCAACATTTGCATAGAATTCTTTCACCAGGTACTCATTTTCATCTAGGACGTTGTTGGTGCACCATTTCCATCCTTTCCGCTCCTGTAATTGCCTAAGGGCATTGGGGTTGTGCTTGTTCAAATATTTCATCACAAATTGTCGCTCAAGAGTAAGCGACCTTTATGTCTACCATTCCTTAAAAATTTTGAAAGGCATTAGCACTAACAAATTTGTCCTCACATATCTCTGGCCTCCTTGACCTCTCTAAACCTCCCACTGCAGATCGCCCCCTCTACCATCCTCTAGTTTGATTGGAGAAGGTGGAGCATGTGAGAAAGAGGGTTCAGAATGTTTACTACCCTCTTCTGAACCTTCAGACGAACTAGCAACTGAAGAAGACTCATCTACTAAACGAAATCTCCGTGGGAGTTGTTGTGAGTGAGCTTCCGGCTGTGCTTGCACGGAATTACCCTCAGAAGCTTCCCCATACGGGACATACTCACTGGTCTCAGAGGTATCAGGGGCTCTATTGCCTGTAGCTTTTTTACTTATTACCCTTTGGATTGCTAGAGGGAGGTTGCTTCTGCCTCGACCCCGGCCTCGGGAGGTTTCTGACCTTCTTTTTGCTATATCTCCTTTGCCACGTGATCGACCCATTGTCTACAACACATAAGTAATAGACATCAATTAGAATTGAAGCTCATAATGTATGTAGAATCATTGTTCAAACTTGCAGGAAAATTGTCTCAGAAGGGCAGTACGGACCGCACAAAAGTGAGTACGAGCACAGACTGCCTAGTGCAGACCGCACAACCAAGAGTACGGACCACACAATTTTGACTACGGCTGCACAACCCCAGGTTCAGACTACTGGGGTCTCTGATGCTTCATCAGTGTGGACCGTACAAAAACTAGTGCGGCCACACAAGTCCACTGTGGACCGCACAATTATGAGTGCGGCCGTACAATTCATGCACACAATTTTCCTAACTCAGATAGATGTGGACCGCACAAAAGTGTATGCATCCGCAAAGCTCAAAGTGCGGACCGCACAAAAATGAGTGTTGCCACACAATTTTGAAAGTTACGGGCAGTGACTTAGGGTACATGCAACTTTTTCACAATTTAGACATGGTTTAAGCAATTAAACATGTTTGGCTGCATATCCACGCCCCAATTAACGTTCAAGATGCTACCCATATGAATCTAAGAAACAATGACTAACTATTGACATTTTTAGACATGTAATTAACCTTAAATTAAAGAACAAAACAAAACAAAAGATGAAGAATCTGGAGATGAAATTAACATACCAGTAATGAAGATGCAGGTGAGAATCTAAGTTGATGAAATGAGGAAAGATTTCAGAGCAATGGGGAAATGCATTGTGCTAGCTTTGCTTTAGGGTTCAAAAGATCAAAAAAGTGTAAAAAGATGAGAGAAGCCCTATTTTTATTGTTACTCGTCGGGCCCAAATTTTATCCTGAGTGTGGCCACATAATTTTGATGCAATCTGCACTCCTTACCTGGCCTTGTGAAGTGTCACTGCGGACCACACAAAAGTAAGTGTGGCCGCAGAATTGGTACGGACCACACAAAAATGTGTGCGGTCTCAATTTGTTAAGAACTTTTGACAGGCCAAACTTTAGAGACTATGGATTTTTGCCCTTCCAGTTGTGCGACCGCACACAGAATTATGCGCACACAAAGTGGTTGTGCGGTCCGCATAATTTTAGTGTGGTCAGCAGTGTAGTGACACTTAGCCTAACTTTTGACAGGCCAAGCTTAAGAACAGGATGACAGCGCCAGTTCTAGCACTTCCAAAGGGTCCAGATAGTTATGCCTATGAGCACGTGATTTTTTCCCTATATGAATTACTCCCATAAATTCAAAACAAAATAATTTCTTTCAGTGTTTGCAATTTTCTGGATTTTCGTGGCATTTTATGTTAAATGTTTGCATTTGTCTGTACATATTTATTTTATTTAATTAATAAAAAATACAAAAATATGATGCATTTGCATTTAGGATTTAATTCTACATTATAGGATTAATTAACAAATTAGTTGTTTTATAAAAAATGGAAAAATCACAAAAAATAGTTTATTTTGCACTTTTTAATTTTAATTTCAAATTTTAGTAGTTTTTCCTTGAATTTGGTTTTTAATTAATTGGGGTAAATATTATTTCGAGTAATTAGTTTAATTTGGTGAAATATTTAGTTTAAAGAGTAATTTAGGATTTAATTTAAAAAGAGAAAAAAAAAGTAGAAAAAGAATTGATTAAAATAAATGAGAGGAGTCAATTAAAATGGGCTATAATTTGGACCATTTTTTAATTAAAATCCGCCCAGAACACTCCCCAGTCCAGGCCCAAACTTGGTTTCCACCCGGTCCGTCTCCACACCCCACTAAACGACGTCGTTTCGCCTTTTTGATCTGGACCGTTGATCTCAGTTGATCAAACGGTCCAGAACTGACTTCATCTTGATATATAAATGTCGGAACCCCCCCCCCCCCCTCCTCTCACCCCCCTCATCTTCTCACTAACCCTAATCTCTTCAGAAACACCCCCGAAACCATAATTCGCCGCCCTAATTCCCACCGCCTTAGCCTGGCAGTGCCACCTCTGTTCACCACCAAAATTACACCCTGGAAACTCCACGACCCCCTCCTCCCAAATCTCGGGTCAGTTTCCCTCGAATGTTGCCCGATCTTCTCGAATATTAGATCAGAAATTGAAACCTAAAATCCTAAGATTTCCGAATCAAGATTTCATTGAAGATTTTAGGTCCCTTTTGACTTTATTCGTGTGTTTTTTATAAAGAACACATGATTAATCTCAAATTGAGCCAAAAATTTGAAGACTTGAAGTTTCTTCACCATTCTTTACTGGTCCGAGTTATTTTTAGGTATTTTGTTCTTCTTTACCTTTCGTTATTTAACTTATGTTTCTTTGTTCTCTTCTTAACTTCTTCTACTCTTTCTTTTAGTTTTCTGATTTTGATTTCTCTTTTTTTTCACAGTCTGTATCTGCATGTTAGATTCAAGGTGTGTTTGATTATCAGTTGGGTCTTGTCTTCAAGTACGTATAGTTTGAATTTTCATTCTTGTTTTGGGCACAATTTTGTTCCGAGTCATTAGGTTTCTGAATTTGAACGTTTGGGTTTTTGGGTTTTTTTCATATTAATTGGGTTCATAAGGATTAAATAGCCCAAGAGGGAGCTGAATGGGGTCTACACAGACCCATTAATTTGGGTCAATTGGACCCGGATTCTTCCTGGCATATAGAGGGTAATAAACAGAGTGTGGAGGGTAGTATAGGTAATTGGGGTGGGTAATCTCTTTGTAACTAAATAGGGAAGCTTCTAGGAAGCTGGGGTGGGGGTTATCTTGAATTCTGAAATTTAGCTAAGGGCACCCAAGCTAGAACAAAAATTAGAAAAGGGGCAAAGTGCAAGCTGAGGTTGCCCTACTTTTTTGCCGATAAAGGCATCATTTCTTGCCTTTCAAGAGAAGAAAAAAAAGAGCTGATAGGTGGAAAATAGATTTAGAGAGCAAAAATCCTAAAAATAAAACTGAAACGGCTGCCTTCTTTCAAAAATTCTGAAATATTCTTGAATTCTTTACATTTCCTTGTTTGAAAACCACTCAAAATTAGATTGGTTTCCTGGTTGCTGATCTTTATTGCTTGATTAACACTACTGAAAATGACAAATCATGCAATTGGGTTGAAATGGATTGAATTTTGGATATCCAAAAGTTTGTTTTAAGTGTGATGTTTGGGTGTTACTGTTTTATTGCCTGAATTTGGGTTCTGGCACTGTTACACTGCTGGTTTTTGCTGTTGCTGCATTCTCGTGATCTTCAGCTTGATATTCTGCTTTTGGTTTCACTTACTCAGGTACATACTCTTAGGCCCTACCAATTGTGAAGATGGATTTGAGGAATGAAATAAAAGGAAGAAAGTTTTGAGGCATATTATCAGCTTTATCCATGCTTCATCTGAAATTTCTTCTCGATTTTGTGCTCTTAGTGATGTGATTCATCATTCGAGTTGATTTCTATTTTAGTTAGTAGAAATCTTCTCATTATACATTGTCATAGAAAAAGAATTGATTAAAAGAAATGAGAGGAGTCAATTAAAAGGGGCTATAATTTGGACCATTTTTTAATTAAAATCCGCCCAGAACACTCCCCAGCCCAGGCCCAAACTTGGTTTCCTCCCGGTTCGTCTCCACACCCCACTAAACAACGTCGTTTCGCCTTTTTGATCTAGACCGTTGATCTCAGTTGATCAAACGGTCCAGAACTGACTTCATCTTGATATATAAATGTCGGAACCCCCCCCCCTCCTCCTCCTCCTCTCACCCCCCTCATCTTTTCACTAACCCTAATCTCTTCAGAAACACCCCCAAAACCCTAATCCGCCGCCCTAATTCCCACCGCCTTAGCCTGGCGGTACCACCTCTGTTCACCACCAAAATTACACCCTGGAACCTCCACGACCCCCTCCTCCCAAATCTCGGGTCAGTTTCCCTCGAATGTTGCCCGATCTTCTCGAATATTAGATCAGAAATTGAAACCTAAAATCCTAAGATTTCCGAATCAAGATTTCATTGAAGATTTTAGGTCCCTTTTGACTTTATTCGTGTGTTTTTTATAAAGAACACACGATTAATCTCAAATTGAGCCAAAAATTTGAAGACTTGAAGTTTCTTCACCATTCTTTACTGGTCCGAGTTATTTTTAGGTATTTTGTTCTTCTTTACCTTTCGTTATTTAACTTAGGTTTCTTTGTTCTCTTCTTACCTTATTCTACTCTTTCTTTTAGTTTTCTGATTTTGATTTCTCTTTTTTTTTCACAGTCTGTATCTGCATGTTAGATTCAAGTTGTGTTTGATTATCAGTTGGGTCTTGTCTTCAAGTACGTATAGTTTGAATTTTCATTCTTGTTTTGGGCTCAATTTTGTTCCGAGTCATTAGGTTTCTGAATTTGAACGTTTGGGTTTTTGGGTTTTTTTCATATTAATTGGGTTCATAAGGATTAAATAGCCCAAGAGGGAGCTGAATGGGGTCTACGCAGACCCATTAATTTGGGTCAATTGGACCCGGATTCTTCCTGGCATATAGAGGGTAATAAACAAAGTGTGGAGGGTAGTATAGGTAATTGGGGTGGGTAATCTCTTTGTAACTAAATAGGGAAGCTTCTAGGAAGCTGGGGTGGGGGCTATCTTGAATTCTGAAATTTAGCTAAGGGCACCCAAGCTAGAACAAAAATTAGAAAAGGGGCAAAGTGCAAGCTGAGGTTGCCCTACTTTTTTGCCGATAAAGGCATCATTTCTTGCCTTTCAAGAGAAGAAAAAAAAAGCTGAGAGGTGGAAAAGAGATTTAGAGAGCAAAAATCCTAAAAATAAAACTGAAACGGCTGCCTTCTTTCAAAAATTCTGAAATATTCTTGAATTCTTTACATTCCCTTGTTTGAAAACCACTCAAAATTAGATTGGTTTCCTGGTTGCTGATCTTTATTGCTTGATTAACACTACTGAAAATGACAAATCATGCAATTGGGTTGAAATGGATTGAATTTTGGATATCCAAAAGTTTGTTTTAAGTGTGTTGTTTGGGTGTTACTGTTTTATTGCCTGAATTTGGGTTCTGGCACTGTTACACTGTTGGTTTCTGCTGTTGCTGCATTCTCGTGATCTTCAGCTTGATATTCTGCTTTTGTTTTCACTTACTCAGGTACATACTCTTAGGCCCTACTAATTGTGAAGATGTATTTGAGGAATGAAATAAAAGGAAGAAAGTTTTAAGGCATATTATCAGTTTTATCCATGCTTCATCTGAAATTTCTTCTCGATTTTGTGTTCTTAGTGATGTGATTCATCATTCGAGTTGATTTCTATTTTAGTTAGTAGAAATCTTCTCATTATTCATTGTCATGGAACTATTAAGATGTTGTGGTAAAGGACTCAATTCAATTGCATGTATTTCAGATTTATTTTAGTTCTTTTTTTTTGGCAGAAATGAGCATTCATATTTGGCGATGATCTCCTGTATAACCAGATATCATGATAAGTATAGGTTAAGGGTAAAATACTAATGTATAGTCTTCTATCTAAAGGCTCTTCGATATGTGTTTTGTCCCAAAGTCATCCGCCTTATGATATGGATAATAAAGGATAGTTCGACTTGGTTATCAGTATGTGGTTTTGGAATTTAAATATTTCATGTGCTGATTTTCTGATTGATTATTGCTGGTGTGTGAGAATAGTTTAACTGATTTAAATTTCTTAAGTAGTCATTGGTGCAAAGATCATGTGAAAAGGAAAGTAAAATGGTTCAACTGTCGCTTCAAGAATAGAATCAAGTACCAATTTATTTTGGTTTTGATTGCAAGCATGCTTAAGTTGGATTTTGTTGTTTACGATTCAAAATGTTTAGCTGATAATTTAAAATTCAGAAGTAGAAAGTTAGGGTTTCATATAGTTCCTTGATTGATTTACAAGTAATTAATTGTGCACAAGGGTTGGTTCTGAGACTTGGGCCTAATACTGGCCTAGTTAATGAAAATCAAGGCCAGTTGAGTTTGCTTGTGGCGTCCATTTTCTGCTAAGTGAATTGGGCTCACCTTTACATTTTAATACTCTGATGTTTCGCGTGCCTGAAGACTCGACCTCGAGTCCTGTACCTATTGATGCTTAACTCTCCAAGGACTTGAGTTCACGTTGGGCCTTCCTCTATGCCCAGCTAAATTCTGGGCCTGATATATCCTAGACCTCATTTGGTCGCAATTTTAGATTCCGTTAATTTCCACTATGATCTCATTTGTTTTAGTCATGGCCCACATGATCATAGTTAGAATTTAGTCTTAGATAAATGGAGGTGTGCCATATTAGACAACACAAATAGTGTATGGTCCTACGAATTTAGTTTGAATAACCCTTTAAATTGGAATTGAGGTGCACCGTGCCAAATAAAATCTCAAAATGCACGGCCCTCATTTAGTTTGTCCTTGAATATTTTTAATCCTTAGAAATCGAGGCGTGCCATTAGTCGAATTTTTATGGCCCTCACAAAGTTGCAAACGCGTAGTTGCTTTAGGTGCATTATCTTAATAATTTACTTTCCTAAACTCGGGTGCGCATTTATGTGACCCAAATCCAAATCTCAATGTTAGATAAAATGTGTTGCGGACTGCGGGTGCATTTATGTGACGTGGTTTGAAACATATTTTAAATGACGTTACAATCTTCCTTTAATTAACTAAATAAAAGTGGTTATAAAGTTAAAATATACCATAGGCTAAAACATATGTTAAAATCAGATAATAGGCCAATTATAATAGTTGAGCGACCGTGCTAAAACCATGGAACTCGGAAGTGCCTACCACCTTCTCCCAGGTTAAAAGAATTCCTTACCCGGATTTCTGGTTCGCGGACTGTAATACAGAGTCAATCTTTCCTCGATTCGGTATTTGCACCAGTGACTTGGGACACCATAAATTATCCCAAGTGGCGACTCTGAATTTTTTAATAAACAAATCCCGTTTCGATTGTCCTTTAATTGGAAAAACTCCCTTATACACCCTTCTCGGGGGTGTAGGTAAAAAGAGGTGTGACAATGCCATGTATTGTGATGCCTCAGGTGTTGGGTTAGGATGTGTCCTAATGCAACATGGGAAAGTAATTGCATATGCTTCAAGGCAGTTAAGAAATCATGAGCAGAATTATCCCACCCACGACCTCGAGTTAGTTGCGGTTGTCCACACACTTAAGATATGTCGGCACTATTTATATGGTGTTCAGGCTGATGTATTCACGGATCATAAAAGCCTACAATATATTCTCAAGAAAAAAGAGTTGAATTTGTGACAGAGGCAATGGATTGAGTTATTGAAAGATTACAATGTTAACATTCTCTACCATCCAAGGAAATTTAATGTTGTAGTAGATGCCATAAGTCGTTGATCTATGGGTAGCTTAGCACAGGTAGAGGCCGAGAAAAGACAATTAACTAGAGATATTCATCAGTGGCTTGTTTGGGGATTCAGCTAGTAAACTCTGGCAATGGTGGAGTTGTACTCCAAAATATTGCAAAATCATCTCTCATAGTTGAAGTAAAGGAGAGGCAGTACAAGGACCCAGAGTTGGTCGCATTGAAAGAGCGAGTTCCGCAGCAGAAGAAGCTTTTGTTAGAGCTCAAGGGAGATGGGGTTCTTAGATACAGGGGTCGTTTGTGTGTTCCAAATGTAGCAGGGCTATGAGACAAGATTATGCCAGAGGCACATTATTCGTGGTACTCTATTCATCTTGGGACCATAAAGATGTATTATGACATTAAGTCCTTGTACTGGTGGAACGATATGAAGAAGAACATTGTTGAGTTTGTCACTCAGTGTCCTAGTTGCGAGCATGTTAAGGTAGAGCACCAAAAGCCTGAAGGGCTAATGCATACTATAGAGATCCCGACGTGGAGGTGGGAGGCGATAAACATAGACTTTATCATGGGTTTACCTCCTTCTAATCATAAGTTCGATCCCATATGGGTGATAGTCGATAGGCCCGCGAAATCAGCTCATTTCCTACCGGTCAGATCTACATATACAGTAGAAGATTATGCAAAGTTATATATTAAGGAAATAGTGTGACTACACGGAGTACCAATATATATTATATCTGACCGTGGGGCCCAATTTATAGCACATTTTTGGAGGTCATTACAGAAAGGTCTAGGGAGTCAGGTGAATCTCAGCACAGCTTTTCATCCATAGACTGATGGACAAGCCGAGCACACAATTCAGATGCTCAAGGATACGTTACGAGCATGTGTGTTGGATTTTAAAAGAAGTTGGGATAAACATCTACCTCTTATCTAATTTACATATAATAACAGTTACCACTCCAGTATTCAGATGGATCTATATGTGGCTTTGTATGGGTGTAGGTGCATATCTCCTATAGGGTGGTTTGATATTGGTGAATCTTGGTTACATGGGCCAGACCTGGTTCAGCAGGCCATAGAGAAAGTAAAACTTATCTGAGAGCGTCTGTTGACAACCCAGAGTCGCCAGAAGTCATATTCTGACGTGCGGCAATGAGACTTAGAGTTCGGGGTTAATGACTGGGCATTCTTAAAAGTATCACCTATGAAGGGCGTGATGAGGTTTGACAAAAAGGGCAAGCTTAGCCCACGGTATATTGGGCCTTATAGGATCATTAAGAGAGTGGGCCAAGTATCTTATTAGTTAGAATTGCCCTCAGAATTGGAGTCTATCCATCCGATTTTTCACGTATTTATGCTACGGAAGTGCATTGGCGATACTACCCGAGTGGTGCCCATGTATGATGTGCAGATTATGGAGGGCTTGTTATATGAGGAAATTCCAGTTGCCATCCTAGACCGACAAATCTGCAAGCTACGGAATAAGGAGGTAGCCTCCGTGAAGGTTTTATGTAGAAGCAAGAATGTGGAAGAGATAACAAGGGAAGCGGAGGAAGAAATAAAGTCTAAATACCCCCACCTATTTCAAACTGGAGATATGGCTCGAGGTGGGATACCTCAGCACAGCTCTATTCAGGCTAGTAGGGCATCAGGTAAGCTCTCATTTTTTTTACTCTTAGAATTTATAATGGATAGCAGTGTGAAGCCAAGTGTTACTATTTATAGACAGTGGCCATGTGTAGAATGTATAGTATTTTTTCTGGCTGCGTACAAGTTGGTTTTAGTCTAGTGTACAGAGGAGACTCCGGAAAAACAATTCCCAAAGTATCTAAGAGTAAACATTCGAGGACGAATGTTTCTAAGGGGGGAAGAATGTTACATCTCGTGTTTTTTGTACGTTAAAGTTTCGTCTTCAGTTAATTGACGTAGATTCCGGGATGAGACCTTCTTGAGATTATAAGCACTATATCAAACACGTAATGAATAAATGTGTGAAGGAGAGAATGCAAGCAAATAGAAGAAAATGAGTTTCGTTGAAGTTTGGCAATTTGAGATAAAATATGGTCCAAGCTATAATACCCCGTATTTATAGACTAGTGCCATACAAGGTATCCCATGACCACGATAGTAGGATATGTAAAGTGTGTTAAAAGTGAGTAGTATATTAAGTAAGTTGAGATAATTCTTAATTATGTGGGTAATTGGTTAATTATTGGGTAACAAGATATTACCCAATTAACTAATGAGTTATGAGATAAAGATTAAACCCCCCACTCCACCCAACCCCACCTCACCCCCACGTGGCAGCAAGCCACTACCTAAACAAATGACTCTTAGTCTTTATGGGTTATATGGCTAATATGTTAAATACAAAACACTACATATTTCTACGTGTAAAGACATAGAAGATTAGTATTTTGACTTCATTTGGATGTGTTAAATACAAAACACTTCATTTCTAATATGTCAAATACAAAACACTTCATTTCTAATGTGTTAAATACAAAACACTACAAAACAGACATTAAGATTATATAAAGAAGAATTCATAACACCTTCAACCAATTCCTACAAGGATTCCAATGTTAGCAACCTCAATCCAACGAGACTTCTTAGCACCTTAGCAACGTGAGATTTTGCGATTCTAAGAGAGTACGGTGCAATCATTCTCAAGAATATCATAAAAAAATTTCCTACTCCAGGTATGTTAAGGCTAAATCTTTCTTTCACTTTGGCGCAATCCCATAACGACATGTGTCTGATAACAAGACATAAAGAGAAGTTTGTATTTTTGAATTTATTCATTTATCCTAGTCTCATAAGTTATAGTATTCTCCCTTAACGGGACTTTATATTCAATTGAGTATTGTCTTCTTCTAGTCAAGAGAGCGGAGGGTCTATACATATAGTATTATAGTATTTTCACTACCATCGAGCTATAATCGGTGCGCAGGCTCCTATTGGGCAACCTCTAATCAGATGGTAAGTTATATACCGAGCCTACTGTTGTCGAGCGCCTATGAGCGAGCCTAGTTGGTCGAGATACAGAGTCTAGTATGGTTGAGCGCTTATGAACGAGCCAACTACGTCATAGCGGTTTTATATATATATATATATATATATATATATATATACATTTATTTTACTTACTATATTGAGAGAGTTGAGTTAGTATCAGCAGGTAAGTATACCTCCAGATGATCTTTGACTCCCAGTTACTTTCAGTTATTATGTTATCAGTTCAATTGCAGTTTTCAGTTATTTTATTGTCTTGCATGCTCAGTACATTATTTCGTACTGATGTCCCTTTTCTAGAGATGCTGCATTTCATGCATACAGGTTCGGACAGACAGACGGGTAGACCTCCTCAGTAGGTGTTGCCCGAGTTCAGCTTTATCGGTAAGCTCCATGTCCTTCGGAGTTGCCAGGTCTAGAAGTTTTATGTACATCTTGTGTATATATGTATTTAGGTTATGGGTAGGTCGGGGCCTTATTTTGATCACGGTACATCCATCAGTAGAGGCTTGTAGACATATCATGTCACTTAGTGCAGTATGTTGGGCTTGTAGGCCCTGTATGTATATTTTGTTAGCTTGTCAGTTGTATTAGTTATGACGGTCTTGCCAGCCCAGCTTTATATTGACATTTAGTCAGCGGTAGTTTCCTTTTAGTTTTATATTTTGCTTCACTAATTGTTTTGCAGTGTGGCCCATAGCCAAAGTATGAAATTATATATTCAGAGTCCCTTAGTCGCAAGTTGGTATGCAAAGATAGATGAGGTACCAGGTGCCGGTCTCGCCCTTCCCCCAAGTTGGGTGTGTGACATAATATATCATCAATAATACCCAAAGGCCTCTTTATTGTCCAATCCGCCATTTTCAACCTCATGGATGCGGATTTTGGTTGCCCAATTCCCAAAGTTTTGAACACCGAATAGGGCATCAAGTTGATACTTGCCCCAGGATCACATAATTCTTTGCCAAAATCGGCACTCCCAATAGTGCAAGGGATAGTGAAAGCACCCGGATCTTCCAACTTCGGAGCCGTTGAGTGCACAATAGCACTCATTTGATGAGTCATCTTGATGGTCTCACAATTCATTGATATTTTCTAGGTTACCAAATCCTTCATGAATTTTGCATATCTTGGCATTTGTTTGAATGCCTCAGGCACATTAATTGACAAACTCTTCATTGTATCAATAAACATTTTGAATTGTTTTTCACTATTTTGCTTTGCAAGCCTTTGAGGGTATGGAGGAGGAGGCCTTGGCGTTGGTGCCTTAGCCTTGGGCACTATCGGTTCCGGCATGTGAATCACGTGTTCCTTAGACGAGTTCACCTTTTCTTGGGTCTCCTCCACACCTTCAACTATATCAATTCTAACTTCTTCATTAGCTTGAACCACTTTGCTTGGGATTTCATCCTTTTGAACCACAATATCTTCATCCACAATCCTTCTTTGATTTGAGGTGGTTCATCTCCACCTTTTCCACTTCTAGTAGTCACGGCCATAGCATGTCTCATATTATTCCCACCCTTCAGGTTTACCACTATATCACTAGGTAGTGCCCCCTTAGGACGAGTGTTCAAAGTTTGTGATATTTGGCCTAATTAAACCTCCAAATTCTGAATAGAAGTGTTATGCGGGGCTAATTGAGCAACGGAGTCGGAATTCTTCTCCATTATCTATTTAAACATGTTTTCAATTCTACCCATCTCATTGGAAGAAGAGATCAGGCCTTGAGAAGGATAGGGAGGTGGATTGCTTGGTTTTTGGAACATCGGGGGCCTTTGAAAACTCGACCCCCGATTGTTGTTGTTGTTCCACCCTTCTTGGTTATTTCCTCCCAAAATGCTTTGATTGTTGCCACCCAATTGCCTTGATTTCCTTGATTTTTTCAATTTCCTTGATTTGGATTGCCACTACTCCAATTGCCTTGGTGGTTTTAGTTGATCCAATTACCTTAGTTCCCTTGTGACCTCCTTTGTTGTTGATTTTGTCCTTGAGCATTGTTTCTTTGACCTTAATAATTATTGACATATTGAACTTCTTATTCTTGCTCATTGAAAGAATCTCCTTGATCATAACCACTATCATCTTGCATAAATTGTTTCGGATGATTTTGCACTAGTTGACCTTGTTGCCATCTTTTGTTTACCATCATATTTGCACCTTCCATTGCATGCACTTGTTTTGGATCTTGAACTTGTTAAAGCTGAACTTTTGCCAATTGGTTCATGGTAGTCGTCAACTCTACAATAGCTTGCCCATGGTCATGTAGCTCTTTGTGTAGGTGAATAACATTAGGGTCACCTTGCGGATCATTGGCTCTACTTTGCCATGCCGAAGAGGTATCCTCCATCTTATCAAGAACGTTGAAAATTCAGCGTAATGAGTGTTCATGAAGTTCCCCTGGCGAGTTGGTTAAACACACATTGATTAGTTGTGTTGATCCCCTTGTAGAAGGTCTGTTGGATCATAGCCTTAGTTATATCATTGTTCGGGCACTCTTTAACCATGGTACGATATCTTTCCCAAATCTCATGAAATGGCTCATTGGGTTCCTTCTTGAAAGCAAGAATCTCATTCGGAAGCGTTGCCATATGTCCTGGAGAGAAGAATTTGGAAATGAACTTCTCTACCAACTCATCCCAAGTGTGTAGAATGATTGGGCAACCTCTCTAACCAATCCAACGTCGTTCCCCGTAGAGAAAAGGGAAATAGCCTCAACCTTAGCGTGTCCTCAGAGACATTTGTTTGCTTGCTCCCCCAACAAGTATCGACGAACCCCTTGAGATGCTTGTAGGCATCTTGATTCAAAGCCTCGGTGAATAATCCCCGTTTCTCAAGTAGTGTAAGCATCACGTCGGTGATTTGGAAGTTGCCCGCCCTAATGCGGGGCGGGACTATAGCACTTGCATACCCTTCGTTTGGTAATTGTCAGTGGGCTACCGCTCTTGGTGGAGGTGGGGGAGGGACGGGCAGATTATCGTGAGGCGGGCGGCTTGTCTATTAGCTTGATCATCGATTTGATCATCGACCACTTCCTCTCCCAATGGCACATTTCCGATGGGCTCGGTGTTGAGAGCCATTTTCATACGTAAAATCAATTCAAAAGGAAAATTAGTGACTAGGAATGAAAAGAAGACAAAGCACATAAAAACCTAGATATGCTAAATCTGTTTAACTCCCCGGCAACGGCGCCAAAAATTGATCTCGCCCAAATTCACACCACAACTATAGGTAGTGAGGCAGTCGAAGCAATAATAAAACCTGACGCGAGTCAAGGTCGATTCCTCAGGGAGTTAGAAATGGGATTAGGTATACACCTAGTATAATTGTATAATGCGCCTCAATTTGCACTTCCACATTCTTGTTGGTTATTTCTATTTATACTTTAAACTATTGATTGCAATTAATAAACTAGAAGACCATATTTTTGGTTTTGGTCGCTTTTCAAATGATAAAGGATCTAGGATCGTGACTTTCACCTAAGTGGTTACCTAACGGGTGGTAAACTCTAAGGCAAGTTTGATTGGTCGGGGTCGTAATATAGCAATTACCCACTCTATACCTCACGGTAGTTTGAGTGATTTTGACAAATTAGGCTTTCTCAAGTCTAAATGGGTGTCACACCTCCTTTTTACATACCCGCGAGGGTACAAGGGAGTTTTTTCCAATTAAAGGACAATCGAAACGGGATTGGTTTGTTTATTTCAGAGTCGCCACTTGGGAGTTTTAGGGTGTCCCAAGTCACCAATTTTAATCCCGAATCGAGGAAAAGAATGACTCCATATTACAGTCTGCGTACCAGAAATCCGGATAAGGAATTCTGTTAACCCGGGAGAAGGTGTTAGGCATTCCCGAATTCCGTGGTTCTAGCACGGTCGCTCAACTGTTATATTCGGCTTGATTATCTGATTTTATACAAATATGAACTTATGTGCAAAATTTTATCTTTTTACCGCTTTCTTACTTATTGTTATTATTTTACGAGAATTGCAACGTCGTGGAAACATATCTCGAACCACGTTACATCAATGCACCCGTAGTTGTTTGGCATATCTCGACTCGGTTGAGATTTGGATTTGGGTCACATAAATGTGCACCCGAGTTAAGGAAAATAAATTATTAAAGGCGCGCCTAAAGCAACTAGCGTCTTGTTATTTTGGGGAAGGCCGTAAAATTCGCTAAACGGCCTGTCCTCGAATTCTAAGTATTTTAATATATACATTTAGAGGGCCCCGCAGCTTGTGCATTTTTTGTTTGTCGAGGCTCGTCTCATTCATTATTAAAAAGAATTTGCAATGTCATGGAAATACATCTCAGACCACGTCACAATCAATGTACCCGTGATTAGAGACACATTTCGATTTCGTTGAGATTTGGATTTGGGTCACATAAATGTGCACCCGAGTTTAAGGAGATAACATTATTAAATACGCGCCTAAAGCGACTAGCGCAGGGTTATTTTGAGAAAAGGCCGTGAAGTTCGCTAAGCGGCCGATCCCGAGTTCTAAGTAATTAACACATACATTTGTGAGGGCCCCGCAATCTATATATTTTACTAGGCGAGGCTCATCTCATTTATTTTAAATGGACAAATCCTAAAGCGACTACATCTTTTCTATTAAAATTAGTCTCTAAAATAAATAAAGAAAATCCTAATTAATTACGAGCTTTTTTTTATTTAAGAAAGCATGGCATACTAATTGCTATATTAATACAAATATTGATGAACAAGAATTTTACTAAAAAAAATTCGAAATTATAAATAAAATAAAAATTTGACAACTAATATTCAAAAGAATCAAATATAGTTAGATTGAAGCTCGCATTGTTATATATAAAAAAACTATTGGAATTAATTATTCACAACCATTTGAAACTGGATTTAACCATAATTACTAAAGCTTAATAGAAAGTTTATTAGACTTAAACGTTCTTCTAATTTTGTTTGAACTCAAATCATGCCTTAATACCTAATTCACGAAATTTAGTTCAAATTCATGCCTTAGCTAAATTTAAGTACTTGTTCACAATTAACCTACTGTTGATAATCTTAGAACCTTCATAGCTAGTGAATTAACCCGTTTTGCCAAGCCGATTCATTAAAGACTAACTTATGTTATTTTCTCTTATTCCAATTATTATTCAATAATACATAAAATAGCCTAAATACAATCAATAAAAGGAACAGAGAAAAAGCGAAATTAAAACTTCAAAATTCGATTCTTCATATGTATTCATGCTTCCACATTTTTAGCTTGCAATAACTAGTATTACATTCGTGTACCTAGTATTGGAAAACAAGAGAAGATGAAGCTGAGAAGCAGCAACAGTAGTAACAATAATAACACAGCAACAGCAGATTCAGCAACACCGCAAACCAGTACAGTAGGAATAGCAGAAAACCCAGGAGACTATAAACGACTCCAAGTATAGAGAAGAAGTAAAAGGCAGGAAGGTTCTGACTATTTCAGATCTTAAGCGAGGCAATGAAGCAGTAACTATTCTTTTTCAACTTCAAAACTCTCCAAAATGAATTCTGCCCTTGTATATTCAGTGTATCCAGAATGTATATCGGGTGTATACTTCTCACTCCGCCCCCTCTTTTTTTCTTCTCTCTATCTAGTTTTTCCTCTCTTTTTTTCCACCCTTCTTCCTAAATTTTCTCTTCTATTTATAGCAAAATTTTCGAAATTTTCAGATTTGTTTTTTTATTATTTTATTATTTTTTTAATTAAAAGAAATCCCACTTACAAATTGCTTTTATTTTTTTAGAAAAAGAAATCCCACCTTTATTTACTTTTATTTTTAAAATTCCAACTTTAATTACTTTATCTTATTTAAAATCCCACTTTTTATTTTTTTTAAAAGAGAATCTCACTTTATTTAACTTTTCTTTAAAAAACAAACCACT
The DNA here is from genome assembly GCF_000393655.2 of Nicotiana sylvestris. Classification (NCBI taxonomy): domain Eukaryota; kingdom Viridiplantae; phylum Streptophyta; class Magnoliopsida; order Solanales; family Solanaceae; genus Nicotiana; species Nicotiana sylvestris. The sequence goes on from NC_091068.1 coordinate 151,633,460, forward strand.
ATCTTTTCTTTTTCTTTTAAAAATGCTACTTTCAATTACTTTAAATTTTTTAAATTTTCAGATACCTTTATATTTATTTTTTAATATATTTTTTAAAATAAAAATAATAAATAAAATAAAATATTTTCGGATTTTTTTTATATATAAAAAAACAAAAAATAAAACTATTAATAGTGATAATTCACTTTTTATTTTTTATTTTTTTGGTTTTGTTTTGTGTTGGACAAAAATGAAGAAGGGGTGTTGGGTTAATGGAGCGGACCGGATCGACCCGGTTTGAAACGGACCGGGTCATGGGGAAAGTTGGGCAATTATTTGGGCCTGTGGTTTGAAATTGAAGAAGTGGCCCAATCCGATTTTTCTTTGTATTTTTGTTCTCTTTTCTTCTTTTATTTTTCTAAAACTAAATTATAAAAGTACTTAAATTATTATTAAGAACTAAATTAAGTTATAAAAGCGCAAATTAACTTCCAATAACAATTAACGCACAATTAAGTAATAATTAAGCATAAAATTGTTCATTTGGACATTAAATGCTAAAAATGCAAAAGATGCCTATTTTTGTATTTTTTATTAATTTAACAAATAAACATGCATAGACAAACATACAAATAGTTACACAAAATATCACAAAAATTGCACACCAAGAAAAATTATTTTATTTTTTTGAATTTTTTGGGAGTAATTCTCATATAGGGCAAAAATCACGTGCTTACAGCTGCCCCTCTTTGCCCGAAGACACGAAGGGTTTTCGTGCAAAGATAAAGCGAGCGATTTTTGCCCATCCGAGTACTCCGTGTGAAGCATTTTTTGAAAAAGATTTGACCGAACCTTTGCTTCAAAGGTTTCCTACATATCCCTGGCTAAAGGGGAATCAGGTTAATGTAGTTCGGGAAGTTTTGGTAGCTGGGACTACCGTGAGACTGCAATGTTACTGCTGTTGCATGCTGTTATCACTGCTTACCGATCTCCTTGTTACACCGTGTTTAAAAGAAAACAAGAAGCTAGGCTAGACTAAAATTTGTTCTTGTTGCCTTGCTTTCTTGTCGGCTTGTGTTTCCTCCGGTGCTTTTCTTCAGATGCTTTTCTTCCTTTTGACACATGCACTTGAGTTTGTGCTGGGACCTCTTGTTGCATCCTTTTGCTTCCCGGTGCTGGGGATTTTTATTGTTTCCTGCTGGGGATTCCTGTTGTAACCCTCTGTTTTATTGTCCTCTGACTTGATCTTGAAATGTGTGCCTCTGTTGTATGGGCGGGCTCCCAACTTCAATACTTGAAAATTAATGCTGAAATGTATGCCTCTGTTATCTGGGCGGGCTCCCAACTTCAACGCTTGAAATGTAAAGACTGAATGTATTCCTCTCGTTATACAGGTGGGCGCCTGGCATGAAATGTGAAGACTGAAAAGTATTCCTCTCGTTATACAGGTGGGCGCCTGGCTTCATCATCTTGAATTTAACAACCTCTATTTTCCAGGCGGGATCCTACCACCAAAACAAACAAAACAAACGAAAATTTCCTAACCTCAGTTTGCACTGGGAAGATGAGTCGTTAGCAAAATTGTAACCTATTTATACTACTGATGCAAATGATGAGAGTAAACTAAAGACTAGACTAGGATGTGCATCTCCTACGAGTAAAACCAAAAACTCTTGCTAGCAAATGTGTCTGCTAAAATAAAAACCTCGATGACTCAAACTAGAAAGTGCTTCTTCTATGGTTGAATCGGAATGAACTAAACTAGGAAGTGCGTCTCCTTGGGGTGAAAACTTCAGTGACTAGAACTAGGAAGTGCGTCTCCTACGAATAAAATCTCGATTTTAGGAAGTGTGTCTCCTAAAAAAAACTTGAAAGACCTTGATTAGGAAGTGCGTCTCCTACATGTAAAAGTTCAATAAACTAGACTAGGAAGTGCGTCTCCTATGGTCGAACTTATAATGAATCAAACTAGGAGGTGCATCTCCTAAGGGTGAAATCTCAATTCCGGAAGTGAGTCTCCTGAAATAAAATATAATCTGAAAACGCCAAACTAGGAAGTGTGTCTCCTATAAATGGACTATCAATATTAGGAAGTGTGCCTCTTATGGGTAAAATCTCAATGACTCAAACTAGGAAATGTGTCTCCTACGAATGAAATCTTAAATGAACCAGGCTAGGAAGTGCGTCTCCTAAAGCAAAAGTATAACCTGAGCGAACCAGACTAGGAAGTGTGTCTCCTAATAATGAAAACTTAATTCAGGAAGTGCGTTTCCTATGCATGAAATTAAACTTAGGAAGTGCGTCTCCTAGGGGTAAAATAGTCTTAGGAAGTGCGTCTCCTATGGGTGAAACCTTAATGATTTTGAACTAGGAAGTGCGTCTCCTATGAATGAAAATAATTTAGGAAGTGCATCTCCTATGCGTGAAATCTTAATTTAGGAAGTGCGTCTCCTATGGAGTAAAAGTAAACTTAGGAAGTACGTCTCTTATGGGGTAAAAGTAAACTTAGGAAGTGCGTCTCCTATGGGCAAAACTAAACTTAAGGAAGTGCGTCTCCTATTGGGTACAATAACTTTAGGAAGTGCGTCTCCTATTGGGAAAAACTAAACTTAGGAAGTGCGTCTCCTATTGGTAAAACTATTCTTAGGAAGTGCATCTCCTATTGGTAAAACTTATTTAGGACATGCGTCTCACTTGGTAAAACTAACTTAGGAAGTGCGTCTCCTCTTAGTGAAACTTACTTAGGATGTGCGTCTCCTGTTGGGGAAACTAACTTAGGATGTGCGTCTCCTGTTGGTGAAACTTACTTAGGATATGCGTCTCCTGTTGGTGAAACTAACTTAGGATGTGCGTCTCCTGTTGGTGAAACTAACTTAGGATATGCGTCTCCTGTTGGTGAAACTAACTTAGGATGTGCGTCTCCTGTTGGTGAAACTTACTTAGGATGTGCGTTTCATGTTGGTGAAACTAGCTTAGGATGTGCGTCTCCTGTTGGTGAAACTAACTTAGGATGTGCGTCTCATGTTGGTGAAACTAACTTAGGATGTGCGTCTCCTCTTGGTGAAACTTACTTAGGATGTGCGTCTCCTCTTGGTGAAACTTACTTAGGAAGTGCGTCTCCTATTGGTGAAACTAACTTAGGATGTGCGTCTCCTGTTGGTGAAACTTAACTTAGGATGTGCGTCTCCTGTTGGTGAAACATACTTAGGATGTGCGTCTCCTGTTGGTGAAACTAACTTCGGATGTGCGTCTCCTCTTGGTGAAACTTACTTAGGATGTGCGTCTCCTGTTGGTGAAGCTAACTTAGGAAGTGCGTCTCCTGTTGGTGAAACTAACTTAGGATGTGTGTCTCCTGTTGGAAAACTTAACTTAGGAAGTGCGTCTCCTATTGGTGAAACTTAACTTAGGAAGTGCGTCTCCTATTGGTGAAACTTAACTTAGGAAGTGCGTCTCTTATTGGTGAAACTTAACTTAGGAAGTGCGTCTCTTATTGGTTGAAACTAAACTTAGGAGGAAATGCCTCTCCTATGGGTGAAACTAAACTTAGGAAGTGCGTCTCCTATTGGTAAAAATAAACTTTAGGAGGAAATACATCTCCTATGGGTAAAGACAAACTTAGGAGGAAATGTCTCTCCTATGGGTGAAACTAAACAAACTTAGGAGGAAATGCATCTCCTATGGGTAAAAATAAACTTTAGGAGGAAATACATCTCCTATGGGTAAAAAACAAACTTAGGAGGAAATGCATCTCCTATGGGTGAAACTAAAACAAACTTAGGAGGAAATGCATCTCCTATGGGTGAAACTAAAACAAACTTAGGAGGAAATGCATCTCCTATGGGTAAAGACGTGGAATGTATTCCCTTGTTATACAGGTGGGCGCCTAATGGTAAAGACACAAAATGTATTCCCTTGTTATACAGGTGGGCGCCTAAAATATGAAATGCACAGACAAAAAGTATTCCTCTCGTTATTCAGGTGGGCGCCTGTCTAAACTAAGACATAAAAGTATTCCTCTCGTTATTCAGGTGGGCGCCTGTTGGTAAAGACATGAAATGTATTCCCTTGTTATGCAGGTGGGCGCCTAATAGTAAAGACATGAAAAATGATATGCCCGCATTATACTGGTGGGTGACCTAGAACAGAAATGAAAAGACAGAAATGTATTCCTCTCGTTATTCAGGTGGGCGCCTGTCATGGACAACAACTTTGAAAATAGAATCCTATTCGAGGGCGGATGAACCCAAAATATCCTATTCGAGGGCGGATGAACCCAAAATATCCTATTCGAGGGCAGATGAACCCAAAATATCCTATTCGAGGGCGGATGAACCCAAAATATCCTATTCGAGGGCGGATGAACCCAAAATATCCTATTCGAGGGCGGATGAACCCAAAATATCCTATTCGAGGGCGGATGAACCCAAAATATCCTATTCGAGGGCGGATGAACCCAAGATATCCTATTCGAGGGCGGATGAACCCAAAATATCCTATTCGAGGGCGGATGAACCCAAAATATCCTTAAAACTTGAAAATGTCTTACCTCAATACTTGCTGGGGATTATTTACTTACCTGCTGGGGGATAAAATGTTATCAGCTGGGGGTACCTGACTTCCAGAAAATTTTTCTAAATGGAAGGAAAATTTTCTGTCCCAGTTTGATAATATCCCTTGTGGCATGCAGTTCTGGCATCAATGCCATTTCCGTTACCTGCTTCAAATCAAACAAAATTTTGTTAGTTTAAAACGCGGTGGTTGGTTGTGATACTCCTACTGGGATGGCTTTCCCTTTCTCTCGTCCTTGCTCTGTGCTCCACAACTTGTTGGGGATGATATTATGTGCTGGGGATAATCCCTTCCTGCTGGGGATATCCCTCTTCTTTCGTGGCATAGCTCGGAAACTGGCATTTCCCCGACCTTTTAGTCTAGCATGAATTTCCCCAAATCATGCACACTGCTTTCCTTGCTTTGTTCATGGGCCTTGGCCTTGAGGTTTATAACTTTTGGTAAAGGCGATGGTATCCCTCTTGACACTTGTCAATCTTTTTGTCAACTCCCTTTTGGGGATATCTTTTTGACACTGGCCTCGCGCTTGTTCCTTGACGACTATACCATTTGGGTGCACTAGTCAGATCTCATCTGGCATAATTGGAAAGCTGATGGCATATTTTGAAGTCAATTCACACTTGTTCTGACCAGACAGACTCTATTGGGGATTTTTCTATGAAAGGAAAAAGATAAAAAAGGAACAGAATAAAAAGACCAAGGGAAAGACGACTCTTTAACAAAAGAAACTATAAATAAAACCTATCAAATGCAGATACCGACTCTAATGGTCATGACATGCGCATGTGGCCTATCCTTTACCGTCAATCATCTTTCAAGATCTTCAATTGGCGATTCCCCATCGGATTCTTAATCTTATTCGACTTGTAGTGCCCGAAGGGTTTTCGCTATCAAGTCTCTCTCATTTTTTGTTCCTCTCTCAGCTTTCATCGCCTTATGGTGCCTGTGAAGGTTTTCACCAATAAGACTCTCTCGTTTTATATCTCTCTCCAGCTGGGGATTTTGGAGTGTTTCTGGTATGACTCTTTCTGTTGGAGATTAGAGTCCTTTCTGCTGTGGAACAGAATGTTATGTTCGCCGGTAAGACTCTTCATTTGTCTGACTTGGCATCTTTTGAAGACTGATCAGAAGGTCTTTCTTTGGACCGTAATGTGGGTTTTGGATAGGGCTAGAAAGAAAGGGTATTAAAGGCTCAAAAGTGCATCGATTCTGGGTTATTAATTACAACTTTCGGAACCAGATTTATTTACAACGAACGCAACCTCTGCCCCAGTTTCTTGCTTGGGGATATCTTAATTGAATTTTTTTTTATTTTTCAAAACTATGACCGAGCCGTGAAGCGCCTACGTATCCTCTTTGAGGAATCAGGTCAAACGTAGTTCCCAATTCCTCTTTTTCATTTGACTTTTTTTTTTTGTTACCATTTTCTTTTTTTCGTTTTGTTGGTTTCTTTTCTTTCTCTTTATTTTTTCTTTTGTTTACCTGTCGCGCTTGCGTATTCTATTCGTTGCTACTAATTCCGAACGAGGGGTATGAAAGGAAAATAAATAAGGCTCAAAAGGGGTTAACGAAGGATAAAGTGTTTGGGTAGCAGAACAAAATGTCTTCGTCATTCCAGTCTTCAAAACATGCCAAGTGCAAACAACACAATTAAACAATAGATTTATAGTCTCTTCCGATGGTGCTGGACTTGACAATTATATTCAACATATGTTTGTTCATTTGTCACTTCTAAAGCACCGTTGGGCGACACTCTCATTCTCATTATTATGAACGACCCTCATGCCAATTTAGGCGAATCTTTCTTTAACGGTTTTCTTTGTGTTTAACTTGCCCCAGTTCCACATGACTCGGGCTCCAAATAATCTCAAACCGTTCTTATTTCCTTTAAATGCTTTGATCACCTTCCCAAGGTTTTATGATTAACTTTTAAGACTAGGCCCAAACTGGGTGCGCATGTCATGTCCCTAGAATCGGCATTGAACAAAAATGATAAAAGGACTAAACAAAAAGATGACTGGAAATAATAAAAGACCGGATTTTGTATTAGACTACCGGTGAAATGGTTTAAATAACAAAACAAACAAAACAATCCAGAACAAAATCCTAAAACAAACTGGACAAGACAACATCCGACTTATAACCCTAATAATCCGAACAACAGAAATGACAACAAAATGAGCCACCACAAGCTTCTCTCTTGCTGACCAAGGAACGAAACGTCCTCCCACTTTATCAAAATTGGCATTTTAGCCACTGAGCTTTGCATCAATACTGCCGAGACCATTACCAGCTTCAATCTCATCAACCTCCGTCGGCAAGTTCTCGAGGGGGTTCGAGTGCTCCATGTCACTGTTATTAATCACAACCCGCCCTTCTCGGATCATTTTCTCTACTTCCCTTCTCCAACTATGACAGCTCTCAATGTTGTGCCCTATGACATTGGAGTGGTAGGCGCATCGCGCTGCCGGATCAAAGCTCCTTGCAAGTGGATTTGGAGTACATGCGGGGAGTGGTTCAATCGAGCCAGCATGCCTTAGCCTTTCAAACAGACTGGCATAAGATACCCCGATGGGGGTGAGAGCCTTTCCTCGTTTCAGCAGCCTCTTCATTCTTGCATGTTGACAGGGCCGGAAACCTGATCCAGGTGGCTTTTGGTAGGCTTGTGTAGGTGGGTAGGCATTTTGTGGAGCCGGGTGCCTGGAAAGTGAAGTATGGCGGGGAAAGAAGTGGTGTTGGGGAGCGGAGAAGCATTGAGGAGTGATGGAGCTACTCGGGTAGCTGGGAAAGCTGCCATAAGTGGGTTGGGATGGAGAGTATGGGGGATCTTCCGTTATGGTGTTGGGTGCTTGGGAAATGACAGAGTTCAAGAGGCTTGGCGGTGGAGGGGGTGGTGCTTTTCCAGTTATCCATGCCTGATACATATCTGCCACATGTTGTCTCAGCATTTTCACTTCCTCTACCAACCCGTTATTCCGTTCGACCAATTGTTGTCGGTCATCGATACCGACCCACTCGGTTCTGCAGTTCTGAGCCATTGTCCTTTGATTTTGCTTTGCAGGGAAGAGCTACCACAACCAACCACTTTTCTATATATGAACACAGCAAAGGGAAGCCATCAACGTTAGTGTTAGGGCATTTGACAGACAATCATATATCAGAGATACAATTGTGCCCCTCCGAAAACTTCCCACACTTTCCTTTATTTATTTATTCTTTTTATTATTATTATTATTATTTTTTTAGTGGTGGTCGAATCTTATGGAGATTGCCTACGTATCATGTCCCCGCATGAATCAGACCTTGCGTAGTTCGGACCAAATAAAGATAAACAATAATAAACATTTTTTTTCAATTTTCATATTAAAACAAACTGGGTTTCAAAGGTTTGAAGATGACCTACAAACTCGAAAATCAAACAACCCACATATTCTAATAAAAAGACTTACAAACGGCCAGTTTCTTTCCCCGTTTGACAAATGCAACCGAACGGCTATTTTTGCAAATGTGGCCCCTTCCGAATCTCACATGAATTTTGAGGCCGGGGAGGATTATTTTTTGACACTTTACAAACTTGTCCGTTCTTTTACGAAAATAACCTTTCGACAACTGAAAGATACTCTAAGGCTATTTCGGCAAGAACGGTTTAAGACGCGGCCGAAGCTGGCTCGGCTTATTATGACAAAATTCAAACGGTATTCACCTGACCGCTGACTCTTTGTTTTTTTTCGAATTACAATAAAAACCTGGTGTTGCAAACACGACCCTTCAGCGCCTCGGGGACGAAGATTTATAAGGCCGTGTGGGTCAACTAGACCAAAAATCCTAAACATGATCCAAAAAGTGGCTGTTTATGCAAAGTCAGCCTTCCGGCGTTCCTTTCGGGAACATTCGGCTATTTATGACATAACAACATCACCTGACTTATTTATGACTCTTTTTATCGTTTTTCAAATTAGAAAACTCAATATTGCAAACACGGCCTTTCAACGTCTCGGGGACGAAGATTTTTAAGGCTGTGTGGGTCAACTGGACCAAATCTTAAATATGACCCAAAAGTGGCTGTTTATGCAAAGTCAGCCTTCCGGCGTCCCCTTCGGGAACATTCGGCTATGTCTTGATAAAACAACGTCACCCGACTTCTTAGAAATTTGACATATATATTTTGCTATTTTTTTTGTAAAAGGGGAAGTTGGACATCACCCGACTTATTTATGACAAAATTAAAAATCTTGACATTTTTTTTTGTTTTTTTTATTATTATTATTATTTGTTTTTGTTTTTTTTAGCAAAAGGTGGGGTTGGACCCGATGAGGGTTGCCTACGTATCTCACATCCAGTGAGAATCAAACCCGCGTAGTTCGGGTAGATCATGAATAAGTAAATGAACTAACACATATTTTTTTTTTAATTGGAATTTGTAAAAGAACTGCTTCAAAAGAAGAAATGAAGTATTTTTTTTTTCTTTTGAAAGAAAAACTTGTAAGAATTCCTTTTCTTTTGATTTGAACTTTGAGAATTGCAAAAGTAAAAGGAAGATATTTTTTGTCTGAATTTTCATTTGTTTTCTCTTATTCTAAAGAAGAAAGAAAATATTTTTGGAATTTTACCTTTAATAAAAGAAATGCTTTCTAAAAAAAATATTTTTTGAAATTTGAATTTTCTTTTCAATTTTGAAAGAAGAAAAATATTTTCGGATTTTTTTCTATCTTATTATACATTTTTTTTAAAAAAAAATAGTTAAAAGACTTTCTAAAGAAGTTAATAATGGAAAATATTTTTGGATTTTTTTTTGTTTTTGAAAATTGGGGGTCTAAAAACCTTTCTAGACTTTTTGGCAAGACAAATATTTTTGCAACAAATAAAGACATATATATATTTTTTGGAAATAAAAACTTTTGGATATATATATATATATATATATATATATATATATATATACATGTATATATTTGTGACAAATAATGAAAGACTCTTTTTATTATTATTATTATTATTATTATTATTATTATTTTTTGAATTTTCATAAAAAAACTCATTTTAAAAAAGTAAGACTCTTTTTAATTTTTATTTTTATGACAAGACAAACTATATATTTCTATATATATTTTTTTTGAAAAACAAAACAGAACAACGATTTTTTTTTCTATTTTTCCTTTGCTTTTAATAAAACAAACTAATAAGACGTTTTTTTTTCTTTCCAAAATTTCGGCAGAGTTTTGACAGTATTTGGGTATTGGGTTTTTTCAAAAATAAACAATCAATTCCCTAACCGCTATTTCCTTTTTTTCAATTTCACAATATTCATAATATTCAAACACCGGTCAGCATGCGGGCACGAGACAAATAAATGCACGGAAAACAAATAGGATGCATCAGGATGGCCTTTTCATATCAGGTTGCTAGTCCTAGACGGACCCAACCCCTGTGTTGAGTCCCCTAAGTCAAATGCAACGTGATGCAAATAAGCGTTCCTACTAGGGATCCGGCATGAAGTCACGTTATTCTATGTTCAAAACCTGGGTCGGTGTTCTAGACAGTGTACCCGAGCGGACCACTCGAGTTGAGGAAGGAGCTCCTGTCCGGGAACCAAAAGGCCAGCCGGCTTAGAAACTTTCCGAGCCTCTTTTATTTAGGGTATGACACTAACAGAATAGGGAGTCTTAACCAGTAAGCACATCCCCGGAGGTAAGAAGAGTAGGTTTCGGCACAGTTTATATACAGTTCAGATAATATCAAAGCGGTAAAGGCAACATTTAGCACATTAGGCTCAAAACATGTAAAAATCAGATAAAGCCAAATATAACAATTTATCTAAGCTCGAATTTCTAACCCTGAACCAGTGGTTCTGGGTCAAAGTATTCCCCAGCAGAGTCGCCAGAGCTGTCACACCTCCTTTTTACATACCCGAGAGGGTACAAGGGAGTTTTTTCCAATTAAAGGACAATCGAAACGGGATTGGTTTGTTTATTTCAGAGTCGCCACTTGGGAGTTTTAGGGTGTCCCAAGTCACCAATTTTAATCCCGAATCGAGGAAAAGAATGACTCCATATTACAGTCTGCGTACCAGAAATCCGGATAAGGAATTCTGTTAACCCGGGAGAAGGTGTTAGGCATTCCTGAGTTCCGTGGTTCTAGCACGGTCGCTCAACTGTTATATTCGGCTTGATTATCTGATTTTATACAAATATGAACTTATGTGCAAAATTTTATCTTTTTACCGCTTTCTTACTTATTGTTATTATTTTATGAGAATTGCAACGTCGTGGAAACATATCTCGAACCACGTTACATCAATGCACCCGTAGTTGTTTGGCATATCTCGACTCGGTTGAGATTTGGATTTGGGTCATGGTTATTTTGAGAAAAGGCCGTGAAGTTCGCTAAGCGGCCGATCCCGAGTTCTAAGTAATTAACACATACATTTGTGAGGGCCCCACAATCTATATATTTTACTAGGCGAGGCTCATCTCATTTATTTTAAATGGACAAATCCTTAAAGCGACTACATCTTTTCTATTAAAATTAGTCTCTAAAATAAATAAAGAAAATCCTAATTAATTACGAGCTTTTTTTTATTTAAGAAAGCATGGCATACTAATTGCTATATTAATACAAATATTGATGAACAAGAATTTTACTAAAAAAAATTCGAAATTATAAATAAAATAAAAATTTGACAACTAATATTCAAAAGAATCAAATATAGTTAGATTGAAGCTCGCATTGTTATATATATAAAAAAACTATTGGAATTAATTATTCACAACCATTTGAAACTGGATTTAACCATAATTACTAAAGCTTAATAGAAAGTTTATTAGACTTAAACGTTCTTCTAATTTTGTTTGAACTCAAATCATGCCTTAATACCTAATTCACGAAATTTAGTTCAAATTCATGCCTTAGCTAAATTTAAGTACTTGTTCACAATTAACCTACTGTTGATAATCTTAGAACCTTCATAGCTAGTGAATTAACCCGTTTTGCCAAGCCGATTCATTAAAGACTAACTTATGTTATTTTCTCTTATTCCAATTATTATTCAATAATACATAAAATAGCCTAAATACAATCAATAAAAGGAACAGAGAAAAAGCGAAATTAAAACTTCAAAATTCGATTCTTCATATGTATTTATGCTTCCACATTTTTAGCTTGCAATAACTAGTATTACATTCGTGTACCTGGTATTGGAAAACAAGAGAAGATGAAGCTGAGAAGCAGCAACAGTAGTAACAATGTAGCACAACAACGACAGTCCAGCAACACAGGAATAGACCAGTAACAGTAGGAATAGTAGAAAACCCAGGAGACTATAAACGACTCCAAGTATAGAGAAGAAGTAAAAGGCAGGAAGGTTCTGACTATTTCAGATCTTAAGCGAGGCAATGAAGCAGTAACTATTCTTTTTCAACTTCAAAACTCTCCAAAATGAATTCTGCCCTTGTATATTCAGTGTATCCAGAATGTATATCAGATGTATACTTTTCACTCCGCCCCCTCTCTTTTTCTTCTCTCTATCTAGTTTTTCCTCTCTTTTTTCCTCCTTCTTCCTAAATTTTCTCTTCTATTTATAGCAAAATTTTCGAAATTTTCAGATTTGTTTTTTTATTATTTTATTATTTTTTTAATTAAAAGAAATCCCACTTACAAATTGCTTTTATTTTTTTAGAAAAAGAAATCCCACCTTTATTTACTTTTATTTTTAAAATTCCAACTTTAATTACTTTATCTTATTTAAAATCCCACTTTTTATTTTTTTTAAAAGAGAATCTCACTTTATTTAACTTTTCTTTAAAAAACAAACCACTATCTTTTCTTTTTCTTTTAAAAATGCTACTTTCAATTACTTTAAATTTTTTAAATTTTCAGATACCTTTATATTTATTTTTTAATTCCAACCTTATTTTACTTTTAAATTTTTTAAAACTTTTTACTTTTTTTCGGATTTTTTTTATATATAAAAAACAAAAAATAAAACTATTAATAGTGATAATTCACTTTTTATTTTTTATTTTTTTGGTTTTGTTTTGTGTTGGACAAAAATGAAGAAGGGGTGTTGGGTTAATGGAGCGGACCGGATCGACCCGGTTTGAAACGGACCGGGTCATGGGGAAAGTTGGGCAATTATTTGGGCCTGTGGTTTGAAATTGAAGAAGTGGCCCAATCCGATTTTTCTTTGTATTTTTGTTCTCTTTTCTTCTTTTATTTTTCTAAAACTAAATTATAAAAGTACTTAAATTATTATTAAGAACTAAATTAAGTTATAAAAGCGCAAATTAACTTCCAATAACAATTAATGCACAATTAAGTAATAATTAAGCATAAAATTGTTCATTTGGACATTAAATGCTAAAAATGCAAAAGATGCCTATTTTTGTATTTTTTATTTATTTAACAAATAAACATGCATAGACAAGCATACAAATAGTTACACAAAATATCACAAAAATTGCACACCAAGAAAAATTATTTTATTTTTTTGAATTTTTTGGGAGTAATTCTCATATAGGGCAAAAATCACGTGCTTACAATGGGTATTGCTCAAATCAAGTGATATATGCTCAAGTCGGGTCTTACTATCTCTAGATTTGACCCTTTAATTGGGGCTATTAATTTCTTGAGTTTATCCCAATTCCTTGTTAGCCAAGTTTTCCTAGACTTAGTCTCTCTTTCTCAAGTAGAGACAAAGTCAAATTGGCATGAATAAATATTTGCAACCATTAATTCTAGAATTCAAGCATAAACAAGGTCAAATATCACTAACTCAATCACAAATAAGCCCTATAATTAAATACTCATTAAGTACCCATACTAGGGTTGGGCCACAACCCTAGCTAAAGATTTAGCTACTCATGAAAAAATAAAGTAATACAAGATGAAATTAAGATAGAATGCATGATAATTGATTAGATAAAGAAATCTAATGTTTAAAAGTTAATGTAGTACAAAATTACTCAAAATAGTAAAGAAAATGGCTCAGGTGCTCTTCTAAAAATCGAACTTAACCCAAAAATGAAAAAAAAAATTCTATTTATACTAAGCTAAAAATATCGGACAAAAATGGCCCTACGAATGTTGTGCGACTGCATAATTCTGGTGTGGTCCGCACAATGAGCTTCTGCAGCCGCACAATTATCGTGCGGTCCGCATTCTTTGGAACTTGGGCTTGGAATTTCAGGGCTTCTACAGTCCGCATAACAACGGGTGCGGCTGCACTTCTAATTACGCGGCCGCACAAAAATGATGCGGTCCGCACTCCCTACTTTTGGACTTGAAACAACTCTATGATTCTTCAATCCTACAAACCGCATAATAATGAATGTGGCTGTGCAATTTTGGTGCGGTCCACATGCCTTTAGTTGGCCCAAATGTTACTCTCTGAATCTCCCCTCTACAGCCGCACTAGAATTGTGCGGTCTGCACTAGAATTGTGCGGTTCGCACTAGAATTGTGCGGTCCGCACGGTTGCCCTTTTTAACCTATTTTGGATCTTGTTCACTTTTGACTCCTTTATGAGTTAATATTGACTTCTTTGGCTCGTTTCCCAAATATTCCTACAAGCAAGCACATTTCTTAGTTTTCGGGAATGCCTTTAAGCATAACGCAAGTAAAAGAGAGCAAATAGGCAGTTAAAATCCCTACTTATCAGGGTGTGATGTGTATCTATCTTATGTGAGAGATGTCAATATTGATACCCTTACAATTGAGTTAGTCCCAGCAGTGAGGGATTTCCCTAATGTATTTTTAGCGGATCTTCCAAGCATATCGCCCGACACAGATATCGACTTTGGTATTGATTTGTCATCGGGCACTCAACCCATCTCTATTCCTCCCTATCGTATGGCTCCTCTTGAGTTGAAGGAGTTGAAGGAACAGTTATAGGAATTGCTTGATAAGGATTTCATTCGGCCCAGTATGTCGCATTGGGGTGCTCCTGTCTTGTTTTTGAAGAAAAAGGATGGTTTTATGCATATGTGCATTGATTATTGCTAGTTAAGCAAAGTCACAATGAAGAACAATTATCATTTGCCTCGTATTGATGACCTATTTGATTAGTTACAAGGTGCCAAAGTGTTTTCCAAGATTAACTTGCGTTTAGGTTATCATCAGATTAAGGAGCCAGATATCCCAAAAACTGCTTTTAGGAGTCGGTATAGTCATTATGAGTTCCTTGTGATGTTATTTGGGCTGACCAACGCCCCAGCAGCATTTATACATTTTATGCACTGTGTATTTTGGCCCTATCTTGACTCTTTCGTCATTGTGTTTATTAACGACATTCTAGTCTACTCCCGGAGTTGGGGCGATCATGAGCAGCACTTGAGGACAGTGCTTCAGAACTTGAGAGAAAAGAAGTGATATGCAAAGTTCTTAAAATGTGAGTTCTAGTTAGAGTCCATGGAATTTCTAGGTCATGTAGTGTCGAGTGAGGGGATCAAGGTGGATCCGAAGAAGGTGGAAGAGTTGGCCCAAACTATCCTCAGCTACAAAGAGCCAGAGTTTTCTTGGTTTGGCGGGGTATCACCATCGATTTGTTGAGGGATTCTCATTTATTGCAGCACATATGAATAGGCTGAACCAGAAGGGTGCTCTGTTCAGGTGGACAGAGCAGTGTGAGGAGAGCTTCCAAAACCTCAAGACAGCTTTGACTATAGCCCCAGTATTGGCATTTCCTACAGGTTCGGGGTCTTATACTGTTTATTGTGATGCGTCGCGGATTGGACTTGGCGCGGTGTTGATGCAGGACCGTAGGGTGATTGCCTACGTGTCCAGACAACTGAAGGTGCATGAAAAGAACTATCATGTCCACGACCTTGAGTTAGTATTGATTTGTCGTCGGGCACTCAGCCCATCTCTATTCCTTCCTATTGTATGGCTCTTCTTGAGTTGAAGGAGTTGAAGGATCAGTTATAGGAATTTCTTGATAAGGGTTTCATTCAGCCTATTATGTCACCTTAGGGATGCTCCTGTCTTGTTTGTGAAGAAAAAGGATTGTTCTATGCATATGTGCATTGATTATCACTAGGTGAACAAAGTCACAGGGAAGAACAGGTATCCTTTGCCTTGTGTTGATGACCTATTTGATCAGTTACAGGGTGCCAGATTGGTTTCCAAGATTAACTTGCGTTCAGGTTATCATCAGTTGATGATTCAGGAGCCAGATATCCCGAAGACTGCTTTCAAGACTTGGTATGGTCATTACGAGCTCCTTGTGATGTCTTTTGGACTGACCAACGCCCCAACAACATTTATTCATTTGATTCACAGTGTATTTTGGCCCTATCTTGACTCTTTTGTCATTCTGTGTATTGACGACATTCTGGTATAGTCCTGGAGTCAGGGGGATCATGAGCAGCACATGAGGTCAGTGATTCAGAACTTGAGAGAAAAGAATTTATATGCCAAGTTCTCAAAATATGAGTTCTGGTTAAATTTTGTGGCATTTCTAGGTCATGTAGTGTCGAGTGGGGGATCACGGTGGATCCGAAGAAGGTGGCAGAGTTAGCCCAAACCATTGTCAGCTACAGAGATCCGGAGTTTTCATGGTTTGGCAGGATATTATCGTCAATTTTTTGAGGGATTCTCATTTATTGCAGTACATATGGACAGGCTGGCCTAGAAGGGTGCTCCGTTCAGGTGGATAGAGGAGTGTGAGGAGAACTTCCAAAAGCTCAAGACAGCTTTGACTATAGCCTCAGTATTGGTATTTTCTCCTGGTTCGGGGTCTTATACTGTTTATTGTGATTCGTCGTGGATTGGACTTGGCGCGATGTTGATGCAGGACCATAGGGTGATTTCCTATGTGTCCAGACAGTTGAAGGTGCATGAAAAGAACTATCCTGTCTATGACCTTGAGTTAGTATTGATTTGTCACCGGGCACTTAACCTATCTCTATTCCTCCATATCGTATGACTCCTCTTGAGTTGAAAGAGTTGAAGGAATAGTTATAGGAATTGCTTGATAAGGGTTTTATTCTGCCCAGTATGTCACCTTGGGGTGCTCATGTCTTGTTTGTGAAGAAAAAGAATGGTTTTATGCATATGTGCATTGATATCGCTAGTTGAACAAAGTCACAGGGAAGAACATGTATCATTTGCCTCGTATTGATGACCTATTTGATCAGTTATAGGGTGCTAGAGTGTTTTCCAAGATTAACTTGCATTCAGGTTATCATCAGTTGAAGATTCAGGAGCCAGATATCCCGAAGACTACTTTCAGGACTCGGTATGGTCATTATGCATTCCTTATGATGTCATTTGGTTTGACCAACGCCCCAGCAACATTTATGCATTTGATGCACGATGTATTTTGAACCTATCTTGACTCTTTCGTCATTGTATTTATTGACGACATTCTTGTGTACTCCCGGAGTCTGGGGGATCATGAGCAGCACCTGAGGACAGTGCTTTAGAACTTGAGAGAAAAGAAGTTATATGACAAGTTCTCAAAATGTGAGTTGTAGTTAGATTCTATGGCATTTCTAGGTCATGTAGTATCGAGTGAGGGGATCAAGGTGGATCCAAAGAAGGTGGCAAAGTTGGCCCAAACCATCCTTAGCTACAGAGATTCGGAGTTTTCTTGGTTTGGCGGGGTATTGCCGTCGATTTGTTAAGGTATTCTCATCTATTGCAGCACATATAGATAGGCTGACCCAGAAAGGTGCTCCGTCCAGGTGGACAAAGGAGTGTGAGGAGAGCTTCCAAAAGCTCAAGACAGCTTTGACTATAGCCCCAGTATTGGTATTTCCTACATGTTCGGGGTCTTATACTATTTATTGTGATGCATCGTGGATTGGTCTTGGCGCAGTGTTGATGCAAGACCATAGGGTGATTACCTACGTGTCCAGACAGCTGAAGGTGCATGCAAAGAACTATCATGTCCATGACCTTGAGTTAGCAGCTATTGTTCATGCCTTGAAGATTTGGAGGCACTATTTGTACGGTGTTCCTTATGAGATCAACACTCATCACCGGAATTTATAGCATATGTTCAAGCAGAAGGATCTTAACTTGCATCAGTGGAGGTGGTTAGAGCTGCTTAAGGATTATGATATCACTATTCTGTACCATCTCGGGAAGACCAATGCGATGGCCGATGCCTTGAGTGGCAGGGCAGAGAGTTTGGGGAGCTTATCATATTTACTAGCAGCAGAGAAACCATTGTCATTGAGGCATTGGATGTTCAGTCCTTGGCTAACTAGTTTGTCAGATTAGATGTTTCTGAGCCGAGTCGATTTTTGGCTTATGTGGTCTCCCAGTCTTCTCTTTATGATCGTATCAGGGAACGTCAATATGATGACTCCCATCTTCTTGTCCTTAAGGACACAGTTCAGTACGGTGATACTAAGGAGGTCACTATTGGAGATGATGGTGCATTGAGTATGCAGGGAAGGTTATGTGTGCCCAATGTAGACGAATTGCGTGAGCTAATTCTCTAGGAGGCTCACAGTTCGCGGTACTCCATTCATCTGAGTGCCATGAAGGTGTATCAGTACTTGATGCAGCACTATTAGTGCCGTAGAATGAAAAAGGATATAGTGGAATATGTAGCACGATGCATAAATTGTCAGCATGTAAAGTATGACATCAGCAATCGGGTGGATTGCTTCAGAAGTTAGAGATTCCGGAGTTGAAACGGGAGCGTATCAATATGGATTTCATTGTTGGACTCCCACGGAATCAGCAGAAGTTTTATGCAGTTTGGGAGATTGTGGATAGGGTAACCAAGTCAGCTCATTTCATTCCTGTGATGACTACCTATTCTTCCGAGCAGTTGGCTCAAGTTTATATCCGCGAGATTGTCAGGATTTGTGGCATGCCGGTATCTATCATCTCTGACCAGGGTATGTAGTTTACATCACAGTTCTGGAGGGAAGTACAATATGAGTTAGGTACTCAGGTGGAGTTGAGCACGACATTTCACCCTCAGACGGACAAGCAGTTCGAGCGCACTATTCAGATTTTAAAGGATATGCTTTGTGCGTGTGTGATGGTATTTGGAGGTTATTGGGATCAGTTCTTGCTACTTGCGGAGTTTGCCTACAATAACAGTTATCAGTCCAACATTCAGATGGAATTGTATAAGGCAATGTGTGGTAGGCGGTGTCGGTCTCCAGTGGGTTGGTTCGAGCCGGCCGAGGCTAGATTAATGGGTACATACTTGGTTCAAGATGCTTTGTAGAAGATTAAGGTGATTCAGGATAGACTTTGCACAGCCCAGTCTAGACAGAAGAGTTATGCGGATCAGAAGGTTCGCGATGTTGCATTCATGGTTGGGGAGCGGGTCTTGCTCCGGGTTTCGCCTATGAAGGGCGTTATGAGGTTCAAAAAGAAGGGCAAGTTGAGTCCAAGGTTCATTGGTCTATTTGAGGTGTTGCGGCGTATTGGGGAGGTTGCTTATGAGTTTGCCTTGCCTCCCAGTCTAGCATGAGTTCATCCAGTATTCCATGTTTCTATGCTCCGGAAGTATCACTGAGATCCTTCTCATGTGTTGGATTTCAGCTCAGTCCAGTTGGACAAGGATCTATCTTATGTTGAGAAGCTAGTGGCTATTTTGGACAGGCACGTTAGAAAGCTGAGGTCAAAGAGCATTGCTCCAGTGAAGGTTCAATGGAGGGGTCAGCCGATCGAGGAGGCGACTTGGGATACCGAGCAGGATATGCGCATCCGTTATCCTCATCTTTTCACCACTCAAGGTATGTCTCTATGCTCGTTCGAGGACGAACGATTGTTTTAAGAGGGGGAGGATGTAACGACTCAGCCAGTCATTTTGAGAGTAATAGCCCCGACCCCCTATTAACTGTTTCCCTCGTATCTTTTTATACTTATGTGACTTGTCGGGGAGTTTGGATTTTGGTTTCGGAGTGTTTTGGGACATTTAGCCCCCAAATGGAAGCTTAAGCCTTAGGTTTGACCGTGTGAAGATAACTTCGGAATGGAGTTTCATCGGTTTTGTTAGCTCCGTTGGGTGATTTTGGACTTGGGTGCATGTCCGGATTGTGTTTTGGAGGTCTGTAGCTGTTTTAGACATGAAATGGCGAAAGTCGAATGTTTTGAGATTTTGACCGGTAGTGGACTTTTTTATATCGGGTTCAGATTTCGATTTCGAATGTTGGAGCAGGTCCATAATGTTAAATATGACTTGTGTACAAAATTTGAGGTCAATTAGACGTGGTTTGATAGGTTTCGGCATCGGTTGTAGAAATTTGAAGTTTCAAGTTCTTTAAGTATAAATTGGAGGATGATTCGTGATTTTAGCGTTGTTTTATGTGAATTGAGGGCTCGACTAAGTTCGTAAGGTGTTTTAGGATAGGTAGATATGTTTGGTTGAGGTCCGGGGGGCCTCGGATGAGTTTCGCATGCTTAATGAATCATTTTGGACTTGTGAAAGATAGCAGATTTTCCGGTATTTTTGTTGCAGACTTTTCTACATCGCATTCGCGAGAGAGGTCTCGCGATCGCGTAAGGCATCTGAGAGGCCAGCTAAAGTTTCTCTTCACGTTCGTGAAGATGGGGACGCGATCGTGTAAGCTGGTTAGGCCGTGCATCGCGAACGCATGGGCTAGGCCAGGTTCGCGAAGAGGAAGTACAACAACAGTGGAATTCAAGTGGTGTTCTTCGCGAACATGTGGGGTTGTTCACTATTGCGTAAGTATGAAAGCCAGTGAATCGCGTTCGCGTAGGGTCAAATTCTAGGGCAGCGAAGTTGTGCTTCTCGATCGCGAGGCTATTTCCGCGATCGCAATTAAGGAATCACTGGGCAGTATTAAACATTTCAAAAACGAGGGTTTGGCCATTTTTATCAAAACTTGAGTTTGGGAGCTCGAATTTGGATGTGATTTTGAGGGATTTTCAGAGATATCGATTGGATAATGATTCTATACTTGATTTTGGTTATATCCCACTAATCTATAATTAATTTTATCATTTAATTTCGGATTTGGGTTGAAAATTTGGGGAAAATGGGAAGAAGTTGTTCAACTAAGATTTTTGGGTTTTGATTGTGATTTTGACATCGGATTTGGATAATTTTGGTACAAGCGAACTCGTGAGTGAATTGGTATTCATAATTTGTGACTTTTACTCGATTCCGAGACGTGGGCCCGGGGAGACTTTTTTGGGCGATTTTCTAATTTATTTCTTAAGCTTTGATTTCATTAGCTAGATTAGTTTCTTATAGTTATATTTATGATATGTAATTGTTTTTGGCTAAGATTTGGGCCATTCGGAGTCGCATATTCGTTGGAAAGGCATTGTTATCGATTGATTGAGTTCAGATCGAGGTAAGTGGTTTGCCTAACCTTGTGTGGGGGAACTTCCCTTAGGATTTGGTAATGTTGTGATATGTGAGTGCCGTGTACGTGAAGTGACGAGTGCGTACATGGACTATTTGTTGTAAAACTCCAATTTTTACTGAGTAATAACTTGTTTCGCTTTAATTGAGTTATACTAGCATGTGTAATTATTCTGTTTAGCCTAGAATAACATGTCTACATGTCTTATATGTTTATCTGAACTCTGCGCAACATGCTTAGTGGATTTCCTGCTTCTTCCTTAACTTGTACTTGGTCTAAACTGAAGGATTTCGTATTGTTGCTGTTTTTTCCATTGCTTGAGCTGTGTATTTATTTTGGGACTACGGAACGGTATTCCGGGAGATCTCCCTGCATATTTACTTTGGGACTAAGGGATGGTATCCCAGAAGATCCCCCTGCATATTTACTTTGGGACTACGGAATGGTATTCCGGGAGATCCCCTTGAAAATTTACGTTTGAGACTACGACAGTATCTCGGGAGATCCCCTGTCGTTATTTCTATGTATTGTACCGTTATCTTTCTATGATTATCATTATGATTAAATTTTTGTCTTTATTTTACTGCGATATTTTTGTTCCGTCTTATTTTATGTATATATAGGGCCCTGAGCTGACCTCGTCACTGCTCGACCGAGGTTAGGCTTGGCACTTACTGGTTACCGTTGTGCATATTCGAGAGTGATTATTATATATGTTGATTGGTACTTATATCAGTTGTTAAATTATTTGTAGCTATTAGTTGTTAAATTTTATGTTTTCGTTTTATTAATGCGCAAATTTTAGGCTTACCTAGTCGTAGAGACTAGGTGCCGTCATGACACGACTAGGTGCCGTCATGACATCTCACGGATAAAGGATTTGGGTCGTGACATTAGAATGCATTGGCTAATTACTAAATAACAACCCTTTAGAGTGGTTACCTAGTGTCATTTCCCCGGAATATGTGTGGCTTGATCACCTTCTAGTCCGTTTTTTAATGTTTAGTCACATGTGAAAGACAATCACTTTTAAGATTAAAATAAAATGTAAACAGAAGTATATAGCTAATATATTTATCCGCTTATTCCTTTTTACAATAATCATTTACATATAATTTGGTAGTAATTTTTTTAAGCCAAGTGATGTTGACTTACATCGCTCGTAGCAACATAGATGTACCCCTAATTCAAAGGATCAAATTCTCAATGAAATTAAGGTCTAATCCCTCCGGTCCACAATAAGTTACCAGTTTGTTTTTAGTACGCTCATTAAGAAAATATTAAATTCTATATAAAAATACCTAGTATAACTAACTTACTCTTAATTAAATATTGGTCACATAGTTATAGTGACATTTACTTCTCTTCTCAAATCACTACATTTTCAAAATAAAATTTGAAACTTTTTGCTAAAATTTTAAGAACGTCTTTGAAAAAATAAACTGGAGACTTTGAATGACTTTTCAGTTGCTTATATTTAATTTTTGCAATTAATTTCTTCAATTTCAGTCGACTATTCCGATAACCGTATGTGTCATTTTCGTATTTTTCCGGTTAAAATACTACTAACATAGTAGGAAAACCTCTTTCCTAGAAAAGTGTGCATTTGAGGCACTACTCAAGGGTACTGAAGTGTGCGCCCACTTCACCCACTTATGCGTCAAAAACTTAATTCTCACTTGGTCATTGTTGGTTTGCACCTGATGAAAGTCTAAATTTTATTTATTACGTATATCTGATTTTTATATTTAAACATTAGCTATGCATATATTAATGATTAAATATTTTTTAATAATTATTTAATGAGTTTAAATACTTAAGATTTATAACAAAATCTTCATATTATTAAGATGTCATTTATTCAAGAACTATTGCAAAAATGATACCTTCACTACTCCATTCAATTTTCAGACCCGTTTGGCCATAGATTTTGTCAATATATTTGGATTTTTTTTTTGCAAATACATGTTTGGCCATAGATTTTATCTATATTTTGGCAAAGTCCCAAAATTCAAAACCTAAATCCCAAATGTGATTTTTTTCATTTCTATACACTATTTGAAACTTTATTACCCTTAATGTCCATATTAGTTAATTACCCGGCATAAACAAGTTTTGTTTATAAAATATACACAATCCACCTTAAAGACTCTCAATCCATTATCGATGTCTTCAATCAAGGGATCTAGTTACACTTTTTTCTTTTTTCTCCTCCTCTCTTTCCTTATGTTTCCACTCATATGTTTTCTCACAAATCATCTTCTGATTTTTCAATCTCCTCGGTCATCTATGTCTTCATACTAGTTCTATAAGAATGCAACTAAGAAATTTAAATCTTTACGTTACACTAAAATTATTTGGAGTACAACTCTGACCATATCGATCGAGTAGTTTGTCACAAATTTATTCCGTAACGAAAATCTGATTTTTATTCTTATTTATGGTTGTCCTCGTATCCAAGTCAATTGTAACTCACAATATACAATAAATTATTCATTATACCATACGAATCAAAATTAAAAGAATTCTATTAGAAAATTCAGATTTGAAATTTAAGTAATACCCAAAATTATTAGTAAGTACTAGGGATTTCTCATTCGTTGTTAACCCGGTTTTAACTACTCGGTCAGCTTTACCTTTTTTTCCCCTTTGTTTTGCTTTTCTGTGCACTGTTGAGTAGTGCCAAGCACTCCCCCTTTCAAGCTTCTTTTTGATTTCTCATAACGTGATTTGTTTATTTTATATATAATGAATAGAAAATGAGATCCTACAAGTCAAATTATAGGACATAGAAGCTGAGATATAGATAATCAGTTCTTGGAATTTGAGCCTTTAAAAATCATGTATGAACATGTCAATGGATAGTAATTGAATATTAAAGAATTATTTTAAGTCAGAAATCTCCAGTTGGGTATGAACATGTCAATGGGCAGTAATGAAATATTCAGTTGTTAGTTTGTTAACATATTATGAATTTGTTTATATGCACATAATTTATTCATGAATTTTTTTTTCGTGCACTATCAAGTTAAATACAACTACAATAATATACTTCTTAAATATAAATTTTATACAAAATTTATACAATATGTCTTTTGTATATTTTGTATCTGATTTATACATAGTAAAAATAAATTTCATACAACTAATTATATATTATACAATTTATCTACAATTTATCTACAACTTTCATACATTATTTCTACTCAGTTAAATACAACTACAATAGTATACAATTTAAATACAAATTTTATATAATATGTCTTTTGTATATTTTGTATTTGATTTATACATAGTAAAAATAAATTTCACACAACTAATTATATATTATACAACTTATCTACAATTTTCATACATTATTTCTACTCAGTTATATACAACTACAATATCATACAACTTAAATATAAATTTTATACAATATTGTTCAATTTTCATACAATAGTTAAATTATATATATATATATATATATATAAACAACAGAATACAAATTTTCTACAATTTTACTACAATTTCGTAAATATAATGTATGTCATGTCTTCTTCTTCTTCTTCTTCTTCTTCTTCTTCTTCGAGTTTCAATCTGAAATTCAACCAAAATCAAGTCTAATCTTCACCAAAACACTCTCAAAATTGAGATATAAACTCCAAACCATATTTTCAATTGTTTGCAACAACACCCAATCCAAATAAATTGTGATGACCCGGTCAGTCGTCTCATGAGTTACCGCTCCGTTTTCCCTATTTCTGCTTCTTATCGCTTTGTCTATCGGTTCTATATGTGATTGGGTTGGTTGGCTCAAGTTCAGAAAGGATTTGGTAAGGTTTGAGACACTTAGTCTCTTTAGGAGGAATCTTAAGTTAGAAAAGTCAACCGGATATTGACTTATGTTTTAGAGGGATAGTATGTGAGTTCCGATGGTTCGAATAGCTTCGGGAGGTGATTTGAGACTTAGGAATGTGATTGGAATGTGTTTTGGAGGTCCGAAGTAGATTTAGGCTTGAATTGGCGAAATTGGAGTTTTGGCGTTTCCTAGTTGATAGGTGAGATTTTGATATGGGAGTCTGAATGGAATTTCAAGAGTTGCAGAAGTTCCGTTGTGTCATTTGGATGTGTGTGAAAAATTTCAGGTCATTCGGACGTGGTTTGGTTGGGGTTTTGATCAAAAGCAGAATTCAGAAGATTTTAGAAACTTAGGCTTGAATCCGAGGTGTTTTGGTTTATTCGATATTGTTTGAGGTGTTTTGAAGATTGGTATACGTTTGAATAAGGTTTTGGGATATGTTTGTGATATTGGTTGAGGTCCCGGGGGCCTCGAGGTGATTTCGAATGGTTGACGGAGAGTTTGAAATTTTTGGAGAAGCTGCTGATTTTCTGCTTCTGGTGTTTCCGCACCTGCGGATTGGGGACCGTAGGTGCAATGCCGCAGATGCGTGAAGAGGACCGCAGAAGCGGAAAATACCTGGTAAGGCAGGAACCGAAGATGCGGTTGTGGGACCGCACCTGCGAAGGTACAGATGCGGTTGGTGCATCGCAGATGCGGAAAGATGGAGGATAAGTGAAAGCCGCAGAAGCGGCTCTTGGACCGCAAAAACGATACCGCAAATGTGGTTGATTGACCGTGGATGCGAAAATGCCTTGGTCAGAAAGTATAAATTGTTTCCTTCGCGATTTTTGAGTTATTCCACCATTTTAAGTCGGCTTTAGAGCTTTGTGGACGATTTTGAAGAAGGATTTCAAAGGAACTTCATTGAGGTATGGATTTTGGACCTAAAACTCATTCCTTTGGTATTATTTCATGGATTAGAGCTATAATTAATGGAATTTAAGGGTTAAATTGGGAAAACTAGGGCTTGGTATTGGAGACCTAAACTTGAGGATTTGAGGGACTTATTGTGGTCGGATTTTGGTACATTTGATATGTATGAACACGTGGGGAGATAAGGAATCCATTGATGCAAATTTTATCGAATTCCTAGAAGTGGGACCGGGGTTGGGTCTTGGTAATTTCGGGATTTATGCTATAAATTAATTATTTTCGCTTGGACTTTATTTCCTTAGCATATTTTGGTATCGTGATTCTGATTTTGGATAGATTTGACGCGCGTGGAAGCCGATTCGAGGAGCAAAGGCGTCACGAGCTAGAGTTTGGAACGGATTGAGGTGAGTAATGATTGTAAATGAAATTTTGAGGGCATGAAACACCGGATTGCACATTGTTGTGCTATTTTGAAGTGATGCACACGCTTGATGACGAGCATGGGGTCGTGCATTATCAGGGATTGTGACTTAATCCGTCCCGAATGACTATTCTGCCGCGTATTTGATTGAAATCTATTTGTAATCATCATGATTTGGGATGAATGCCATATTTGGACTTCGTGCCAACTATTTGAACTCTTAGGGGATTTTTATTGATATTTCCTCACTGTTTTGACTTTATACTTGAACTCAGTCATGCTATATTCCACTATTTTCATAGCTCAGCCATGTTTACTCTGTTTTAACACTTAAATGATCTTTTAAATAATATTTTGAGCTGAGAATCATGTTTTTCTATTGCCCGAGTGGCTTGTGTCAATTTTGACTGAGTAAGGCCGAGGGCCTATTTGTGAGGAAACACTAATTATGATTATGAGGCCTAGGGCCTGAAATATGTACGCCATGAGGTGGCTTGTTGATATGAGGCTGAGAGCCTAGTGATGATGCCACGAGATGGCTTGATATTGCGCTTGGGCCGTAAGGGGCCCATACAGGAGTCTGCACACCCCTAGTGAGCGCGGGTACCCATTGTGATGTGAGATATAGCCCGAGGGGCTGGTATTGCTGACATTATGCCCGAGGGGCAATCCTTTATGTGCTTATCTGTCTTATTTGTCTGTCATTTACCTGTTTAACTGTTGAATAACATTTCTTGAAGTTTAAACTGAACTTATATGATTTTACATATCTTTACTGAATCACTGTTCTTACCTATTTTACGGTTTCATTATAGCCTGTAATGTGCCTTACGTGTTTTCATATCTCTCTGTCATTTATTTATAATTATTACTCACTAAGTTGGAGTACTCACTTTACTACCTGCACTCAGTGTGTAGATTCATGCATTACTGATCTCGCTATTAAATGTTGATCTTTCTAGCTCGTGTGGATTCGAAGATTCTCTAGGTAGCTGTCGGCGTTCGCAGCCCAGAGCTTCTTCCCTAATCTTATATTTCTTTGTTTTAAACCTGTGTTGAACTATTTAGACCCTTCTTGTATTTATCCGGATTTGTAGTTGCTCATGACTAGTGACACTCTGGTATCGGGTTGTGTTGGCTTTATCTTCCGCAAATGTACTGTTAAATGTTCACTTTTGGATTAATTATCCTATTTTAGACTTAATTTTTAATGTTTGATTATTTTAAAACTGAAATAGGAAGTGTAGGCTGGCCACCATCACGATCGGGTTCGAGTTTAGGGTCGTGACAAGTTAGTATCAGAGCCTAGGTTACATAGGTCTCACAAGTCATGGGCAGATTTAGTAGAGTCTTGCGGATTGGTACAGAGACGTCTGTATTTATCCTCGAGAGGCTACAGAACCTTTAGGAAAAACTTCATATTCTTGAAATTCTTGTCGTGCGAATTGGTTGATCCAAGTACTAAACTTTGGTTATTCTATTCTCTCACAGATGGTGAGGACATGCGCTACCGGTCAGGATGGACGACGATCAGTACCACCAGTTGTGGCCACTAGAGGACGATGACACGGTCGTGGTAGCGGTAGGGGCAGAGGTGTGGCCCATACAGCAGCTTGGGCAGCACATCCAGATCCACCAACCGCCCCAGTTCAGGATCAGGTCCCAGTGTAGATTCTCTAGTAGTGCCAGCTCAGGCACCAACTGTTCCCATTGTGATTCCAGATCTTCAGGAGGCCTTGGCTCAAATTCTATCAGTTTGCACTAGCCTAGCTCAGGCGGTCTCAGCTACTATAACCGCAGCTACTTCTTAAGCCGGGGGAGGCAATCAGACTCCCGCCGCTCGCATACCTGAGTAGGTCGTGCAGGGACTTTAGACGCCGGGGGGCACATCCAGCCCAACTGGTTGCAGCTACTCAAGACTATGTAGTTCTTGCCATGCCAGAGGACGAGCATCGTAGGTTGGAGAGGTTTGATAGACTTCAGGCTCTGACTTTCGATGGTACCGAGGGCGAGGATGCCTAGGGTTTCTTGGATAAGTGTTAGAGGATGCTTCATATAGCGGGTATTCTGGAGACCAGCGGGGTCGCTTTCACTACTTATTAGTTTTCTGGAGCTGCCTTCACTTGGTGGGAGACTTTTAAGAGACGTAGGTCTATTGCTGCAGCACCCCTTACCTAGCAGCAGTTCCTCATTCGCTTTCTGGAGAAGTATGTGTTGCGGTCTTGCAGAGAGGAGCTGCATAAGGAGTTTAAGTGGTTGTGTCAGGGAGAGATGACTATGACGCAGTATGAGATGAGGTTCTCCTAGTTAGCTCGTCATGCTATTTGGTTGGTTCAGACAGATAGAGAGGGGATTAGGAGGTTTGTTGATGGCCTCACTTACCAGCTTCGTATTCTTATGACCAGGGAGAGGGTGACTGGTGCTACTTTCGAGGAGGTTGTGGATATTGCTCGTGAGATTGAGTCTGTTCGTTGCCAGGAGCGAGAGGAGAGGGAGACCAAGAGGCCTCGAGGATCTGGTAGTTATAGTGGTGCTCCGTCGAGAGGTCAGTTTCAGCATGGCAAAGGCCGTCCCTTCAGGCATGCTTATCCAGCTAGCCCAGGTTACCGTGGGGCATCATCGGGTCATGGTTCTCACAGTTTTCATCAGGGCCAATCATCATTTAGTGCCCTTCCAGCTCAAAGTTCGTCTCGTGCTCCATCAGTTCAGGGCTCTTCAATGCCGAGTGCATCTGCTAGTCATTCCGGTGCTAGGTGTTCCCTTCATTCCCTTTCTCCAGCACCTGGGAGTTGTTATGAGTGTGGAGCGATGGGTCATATGTGTAGGCAGTGTGCTCATCGTCTTGCGGGTTCATCTCAGCAGAGGAGCCAGCCATCGGTTTCAGCGCCAGTTACTTCATCACCACCCACCCAGCCAGCTAGGGGTGGAGGTCAGTTAGCTAGGGGTCGCCCTAGAGGGGGAGGTCAGTCAGGTGGAGATCAAGCCCATTTCTATGCACTTCCAGTTAGACCTGATGCTATTGCTTCCGATATTGTCATTACAGGTATTGTTTCAGTCTTCCACATAGATGCCTATGTATTATTTGATCTCGCTTCCACCTTTTCTTATGTGTCATCATACTTTGCTCATTATTTGGGTACGCCCCGTGAGTCTCTTGTTTCACTTGTTCATGTATCTACCTTGGTGGGCAATACTGTTGTTGTAAACCGTGTGTACCGGCCGTGTGTAGTGACTATTGGGGTCTGGAGACCCGTGTGGATCTTTTATTATTGTGTATGGTAGATTTTGACGTTACTTTGAGCATGGATTGGCTATCTCTGTGTCGTGCCATTCTGGACTGTCATGCCAAGACAGTCACATTGGCTATACCGGGTGTGCCACGGATTAAGTGGCGAGGTGTGACAAATTATATTCCCAATAGAGTGATCCCATTCTTAAAGGCCCAGCGTATGGTTGGGAAGGGTTGTCTTTCGTATCTAGCCTTTGTGAGGGATGTCGATGCTGAGACTCCCAATATTGATTCTGTCCCAGTTGTGAGGGAATTTCCCGATATGTTTCTTGTAGACCTGCTGGGCATGCCACCGAACAGGGATATTGATTTTGGTATTAACTGGTGTCGGGCACTCAGCCCATTTCTATTCTGCTGTATCGTATGACACTAGCGGAGTTGAAGGAGTTAAAGGAGCAGCTTCAGGAACTCCTTGATAAGGGGTTCATTCGGCCTAGTGTGTCGCCTTGGGGCGTGCCGGTTCTATTTGTGAGAAGAAGGATGTCACTATGAGTATGTGCATTGATTATAGGAAATTGAACAAGGTAACAGTTAAGAAAAAGTATCCTTTGCCTCGCATTGATGATTTATTCGACCAGCTTCAGGGAGAGAGAGTGTTCTCTAAGATTGATCTTTGTTCAGGTTATCATCAGTTGAAGATCAGGTACTCGGATATTTTTAAGACAGCTTTCAGGACTCGATATGGTCATTATGAGTTCTTTGTGATATCTTTTGGGCTGACCAATGCCCCAGCAACGTTCATGCATTTGATGAACAATGTGTTCCGGCCTTATCTCGACTCGTTTGTCATAGTCTTCATTGATGATATTTTGGTATATTTGCGTAGTCAGGAGAAACACGTGGAGCACATGAGAGTTGTGTTGCAGAGATTGAGGGAGGAGAAGCTTTATGCAAAATTCTCCAAGTGTGAGTTTTGGCTCAGTTCAGTGGCTTTCTTGGGGAATGCGGTGTCCAGCGAGGGTATTTAGGTTAATCCAAAGAAAATAGAGGCAGTTTAGAGTTGGCCCAGACCGTCCTCAGCCACAGAGATTTGTAGCTTCCTTGGTTTGGCAGGCTATTATAGCTGGTTTGTTCAAGGATTCTCATCTATCGCATCGCCCTTGACCAAGTTGACTCAGAAGGGTGTTTCTTTTGTACGGTCGGATGAGTGTGAGGAGAGCTTTCAGAGGTTTAAGACAACCTTGACCACAACTCCAGTGTTGGTTTTGCCATCAGCTTCAGGTTTATATACCGTGTATTGTGATACTTCGAGAGTTGGTATTGGTTGTGTATTGATGCCTGAGGGTAGCGTTATTGCTTATTCTTCTCGTCAGTTGAAGTCCCATGAGAAGAACTACCCCGTTCATGATTTGGAGTTGGCTGCCATAGTTCATACGTTGAAGATTTGGAGGCATTACTTGTATAGTGTGTCTTGTGAGGTGTTTACTGATCATCGTACTCTAATACTTGTTCAAGTAGACGAATCTTAATTTGAGATAGCAGAGATTATTGGAGTTGCTAAAGGATTATGATATTACTATATTGTACCATCCAGGAAAGGCCAATGTGGTGGCCGATGCTTTGAGCTGAAAAGGCGGTGAGTATAGGGAGATTAGTATTTATTCTAGTTGGATGTGACCATTGGTGATGATGAGGTGTTTAGTATGCAGGGCTAGATATGTGTGCCCAATGTGGTTGGGCTTCGGGAGTTGATTTTGGAGGAGGCCCATAGCTCACGGTATTCCATTCATCCGGTTGTCGCGAAGATGTATCAGAATTTGAGGCAGCATTAGGTGGAGAAGAATGAAGAAAGATACTATGAGATTTATAGCTCGGTGTCTCAATTATCAGCAGGTGAAATATGAGCATCAGAGACCGGGTGACTTGCTTCAGCAGATGGATATTCCAGAGTGGAAGTGGGAGCAGATCACTATGGACTTTGTAGTTGGACTTCCACGGACTTTGAAGAAGTTCGATGCTATTTGGGTGATTGTGGATCGACTGACCAAGTCTGTGCACTTCATTTCTATGTGTACTACCTATTCTTCAGAGCGGTTGGTAGATATCTATATCCGAGAGATTGTTCAGTTGCATGGTGTCCCAGTTTCCATCATTTCAGATAGGGGCACTTAGTTTACTTCGCAGTTTTGGAGGTCTGTGCAGCGAGAGTTGGGTATTCAGGTGGAGTTGAGCATAGCTTTTCACCCTCAGACGGATGGGGCAGTCCGAGCGCACTATTCAGATATTGGAGGACATGTTGCATGCTTGTGTCATTGATTTCAGAGGTTCAGGGAATCAGTTTCAACCACTTGCAGAGTTTGCTTATAACAATAGCTACTAGTCGAGTATTCAGATGGCTCCATATGAGGCTTTGTTTGGGAGGCGGTGTAGATCTCCAGTTGGTTGGTTCGAGCCGGGTGAGGCTAGGCTATTGGGGACAGACTTGGTGCAGGATGCTTTAGAAAAGGTGAAGGTGATTCAGGAGAGGCTTCGTACAGCGCAGTCGAGGCAAAAGAGTTATGCTGATAAGAAGGTTCAGGATGTGTCCTACATGGTTATTGAGATGGTTCTGTTGAAGGTTTCGCCCATGAAGGGTGTTATGAGATTTGGGAAGAAAGGTAAATTGATTCATCGGCTCATTGGGCCTTTTGAGGTGCTTCGGAGGATTGGGGAGGTGGCTTATGAGCTTGCTTACCCAACTTATTGAGTGTGCATCCAGTATTTCATGTTTCTATGCTCCGAAAGTATGTCAGGGATCCATCTCATGTTCTAGATTTTAGCACGGTTCAGTTAGATGATAATTTGACCTATGATGTGGAGCCAGTAGCTATTTTGGGGCGTCAGGTTCGAAAGTTGAGGTCAAAGGATATAGCTACAGTGAAAGTACGGTGGAGAGGTCATCCCGTGGAGGAGGCTACCTGGGAGACTGAGCGGGAGATGCAGAGCAGATATCCTCACCTGTTTGAGGCTTCAGGTATGTTTCTTGACTCATTCGAGGACAGATGTTTGTTTAAGTTGGGGAGGATATGACGACCCGGCCAGTCGTCTCATGAGTTATCGCTCCGTTTTCCCCATTTCTTCTTCTTATTGCTTTGTATATCGGTTCTATATGTGATCGTGTTGGTTGGCTCGGGTTCGGAAAGGAGTTGGTAAGGTTTGAGATACTTAGTCTCTTTTGGAGGAAATTTAAGTTGGAAAAGTCAACCGGATATTGACTTATGTGTTAGAGGGATCGGATGTGAGTTTCTATGGTTCAGATAGCTTCGGGAGGTGATTTGAGACTTAGGAGGGTGGTCGAAATGTGTTTTGGAGGTCCAGAGTAGATTTAGGTTTAAATTGGCGAAATTGGATTTTTGGTATTTTCCGGTTGATAGGTGAGATTTTGATATGGGGGTCAGAATGGAATTCCGAGAGTTGCAGTAGTTCTATTGTGTCATTTGGGATATGTGTGCAAAATTTCAGGTCATTCGAACGTGGTTTGGTTGGGTTTTTGATCAAAAGCGGAATTCGGAAGATTTTAGAAACTTAGGCTTGAATCCAAGGTGTTTTGGTTGATTCTATGTTTTTTGAGGTGTTTTGAAGATTGGTATAAATTTGAATAAGGTTTTGGGATATGTTTGTGCTTTTGGTTGAGGTCCCGGGGGCCTCGGGGTAATTTCGGATGGTTGACGGAGAGTTTGGAATTTTCGGAGAAGCTACAGGTTTTCTGCTTCTGGTGTTTCCGCACCTGGGGATTAGGAACCGCAGGTGCGATGCCGTAGATGCGTAAAGGGGGCCACAAAGCGGAAAATGCCTGGTAGGACAGGACCCACATATGCGGTTGTGGGACCGTACCTACGAAGACGCAGATACGACTGGTGTATCGCAGATGCGGAAATATGGAGGACAAGTGAAAGCCGCAGAAGCAGCTCTTGGACCGCAAAAGCGGTACCACAAATGCAGTTGACTGACCGCAGATGCAGTTGATTGACCGCAGATGCGAAAATGTCTGGGTCAGAAAGTATAAATGGTTTCCTTCGCGATTTTTGAGTTATTCCACCATTTTAAGTCGGCTTTGGAGCTTTGTGGACAATTTAGAAGAAGGATTTCAAGGGAACTTCATTGAGGTAAGGATTTTGGACCTAAAATTATTCCTATGGTATTATTTTACGGATTAGAGCTATAATTAATGGAATTTAAGGTTTAAAATTGGGGAAACTAGGGCTTGGTATTGGAGACCTAGACTTGAGGATTTGAGGGACCTATTGTGGTCGGAATTTGGTACTTTTGATATGTATGAACTCGTGGGGAAATAAGGAATCCATTGATGCGAATTTTATCAAATTCTAAGACGTGGGCCCGGGGGTCGGGTTTTGGTAATTTCGGGATTTATGCTATAAATGGATTATTTTCGCTTGGATTTCGTCCCCTTAGAATATATTGATGTCGTGATTCTAGTTTTGGATAGATTCGACGCGAGCGGAGGCTGATTCGATGGGCAAAGGCGTCGCAGGCTAGAGTTTGGACCGGATTGAGGTGAGTAATGATTGCAAATGATGTCCTGAGGGTATGAAACCTTGGATCACACATCATTGTGCTATTTTGAAGTGACGCACACGCTTGATGACGAGCGTGGGGTCGTGCACTATTAGGGATTGTGATTTAGTCCGTCTCGAATGACTATTCTGCCGCGTATTTGACTAAAATCTATTTGTGATCATCATGATTTGGGTTGAATGCCATATTTGGGCTTCGTGCCAACTATTTGAACCCTTAGGAAATTTTTAATGATATTTTCTCACTGTTTTGACTTTATACTTGAACTCAGTCATGCTATATTCCACTATTTTCATAACTCAGCCATGTTTACTCTGTTTTAATACTTAAATGATCTTTTAAATGATATTGTGAGCTGAGAATCATGTTTTGCTATTGCCCGAATGACTTGTGAGGATTTTGACTGAGTAAGGTCGAGGGCCTATTTGTGAGGAAACACTGATTATGATTATGAGGGCTAGGGCCTAAGATATGTACGCCACGAGGTGGCTTGTTGATATGAGGCCGGGATCCTAGTGATGATGCCACGAGATGGCTTGACATTGCGCTTGGGCAGTAAGGGGCCCCTCCAGGAGTCTGCACACCCCTAGTGAGCGTGGGTACCCATTGTGATGTGAGATATAGCCCGAGAGGCTGGTATTGTTGACTTTGTGCCCGAGGGGCAATCCTTTATGTGTTTATCTGTCTTATTTGTCTGTCCTTTTCCTGTTTAACTATTGAATATGCATTTCTTGAAGTTTAAACTGAACTTATATGATTTTACATATCTTTACTGAATCACTGTTCTTACATGTTTTACTGCTTCATTATAGCCTGTAATGTGCCTTACGTGTTTTCATATCTCTCAGTCAATTATTTATGATTATTACTCACTGAATTGGAGTACTCACTTTACTCCCTGCACTCTATGTGCAGATTCAGGCGTTGCTGATCCCACTAGCGAGTGTTGATCTTTCCAGCTCGGGTGGATTCGAAGATTCTCTAAGTAGCTGCCGGCATTCGCAGCCCAGAGCTTCTTCCCTTATCT
Organism: Nicotiana sylvestris; assembly: GCF_000393655.2. NCBI lineage: Eukaryota > Viridiplantae > Streptophyta > Magnoliopsida > Solanales > Solanaceae > Nicotiana > Nicotiana sylvestris. Next base: position 151,668,317 of record NC_091068.1, read on the forward strand.
TATATTTCTCTGTTTTAGACCTTTATTGAACTATTTAGACCCTTCTTGTATTTATCCGAATTTGTAGTTGCTCATAACTAGTGACACCCCGGTTCGGACTGTGTTGGGTTTATCTTCCACAAATGTACTATTAAATGTTCACTTTTGTATTAATTATCCTGTTTTAGACTTAATTTTTAATGTTTGATTGCTTTAAAACTGAAATGGGAAGTGTCGGTTGGCCTTGTCTTCACGAGAGGCGCCATCAAGACCGGATTCGGGTTTAGGGTCGTGACATAAATAATAATTTTTGAAACCCAAATTCGAATTCAAAGCTTCAAAGCTTTTTAATGGTTGTCGATGGTGGAATTGCTGCTCTCTTTTCCTTTACTTTACATTTATGAAATTAAGGATTGAGAGATCGAGAGAGACATAAAGAGAATACCCAATTCTTTGCAACAACACCCAATTCAAACAAATAATATTTTTTAAAGACCCAAATTCGGATTCAAAACTTCAAAGCTTTTTAATGGTTGTCAATGGTGGAATCGTGGGTGAGTGCAAGATACGTGAGTGGGGAGGGTGAGATATGGAGAGAGAAATGTGGGGGGAGTGGAAGATACGTTTGAGTTATTTTAGGACACTAATTATTATCATTAATTCCATTAAAATATACATAAATGGTAATTGGGTATATAAAATGTAATTATAGTAAAACTTGAGTAGGGAGGGTAATATAATTTCATATAGTGTATAGGAATGTAAAAATTGCACCCCAAAACAAACTGGCCCAAAATATTATTATTACATTTTTTAAAAAATTGGTCCAAAATTTTGTATTTTATAAAAGAGCCCACCATTTATTATTTTGTAACAATGCTTCTTCGTCTTCTTGGTCATCTGATAGTGTATTACGTAGTTCATTATAAAAATGATAATTTTGTACCAAATTTATTTATTTTCAGGACTATAATTTACGATAATATAATGAATGTTATTGATAAAAATAATGTTGGGTATTTGTGATAGTTTTTAGAACTTGTGGGTGTCATGTTCAAGTTTTTTCAAAAAAAAAAAATGAAATATGTAAATTTATGTCCAAACACATTTTCATCTTCAAATCAAACTTCACCCAAATCAGATTTTTGAAACGCTAGCTTCACTGCTGATCGTTGTCGTCCGCCCAAGCATAATCAAATATCACCACCACCGTCGTTGCCCTCCTTTATCAACTATCATCATCCACAAATCACCACAAATCTATTGTTACCGTCGCTAGCCATCCGTTACAACTATCACCTCTTTCCTAGAAAAGAAATGTGATCAAAATTGTAATAAGTACTTAGTAAAGTTTCGTTTCCTCTCCTTTCCTTTCAAATATGTCCAAACACAGTTTGGCTCAAATTTAAGGAGGTAGATAAGGTCGGTGGAGTAATGTCAAAAATGCAAATTTCAAAAAGGCTTTTTGATATTCACGTGGGACTGTGGAAATTAAAGGAGATAGTCGATATGGGCGCTCAGTATCTCAGGCCTCCTGAACTTTACAGAAGAAAATGAATGAGGCTAATATAGTATGACAAACACAAATGAATTATTGCTTTGAAATTGGCTCCTGGATTATGCTTTTCCACATCTAATTGTGAGACACCGTTTGCCCTAATTGATGTTGTTGTTTAGGTCAAATCTTAATTACTCATTGCGTACCAAAAGAAAGACAGAGTCCGGAATCAAAATGTGGTTCTTTTGGACTCAAAGTACACAAATAAGTGGTAAAAAAAAGTTACATTTTTATATATAGCGCCACAATACCTGGCGCTATACATTAACAGTAATGACACCGTTAATGTATAGCGCTAGGTATTGTGGCGCTATACTGTAAAAGCTGATACGGCACAGATATAGCGCCACAATACCTGGCGCTATACAAACATTTTTTAAATCCCTTCCGTCTTCTTCATCGATTCATCCTCCATTTTTTTAACCTTCTCCTCTCTTCTTGGTCCCCCACCCCATACCCGCTTCTGCCCTTCTTTTTTTAAATTTTTTTTTTTGGGTCCCCCCGACACATAAAACTTGAAGAACGTGGGTCCCACATTCGAGTAGAGCTTCGTGTTATTGTTGATTCACACTTCCGGAGTCAAAATTTCAATCTTTTTGCTTTCCGAAAATTTTAAATCGAGGTATTTCGATTTATTTTAAGTTGAAACATTTATAATAATGCATATTATTTGATTTGTATGTGTTCTATTTTGGTTTGTGTTTTTTTCGAAATTAGCATGTTAAATTTATCCGGATTTAATATTAGTATTTTCTAAAAAAATAAAAATTTATAAAATAAATTTGTCTGTTAATATCCTGATTTATATATATGTGTTTTCATGCCGTCTTGTGTTTTATTTGCAATTAAATTTATTTGTTGTTTATGTTTAGTTTAGATTATTTTTTAGCGTAGTAAAATCTAGACCTTTTTTAGCGTAGTAAAACGTAGACCCTTTTAGCGTAGTAAAATTTAGAGCCTTGTAGCATAGTAATGTGTAGTATTTTAGATTAGAATTCCTTTTGTTTAAGCATCTTATACTGGTTGTTGAAAATGCAAACTTTGTACAATTAAATTAATAATTGTATCAACACACATAATTAGTAATTTGTACAATTAATTTATTAAAAATATGAATTTAAATTATAATAAAAACACATAATTATTAATGATAGTTTGGTGTCACTGGTCCTCAAAATATCGAGCCTTGAACCCATATATACATATATATATATAATTTGTATAATTAAGTTATTAAAAAATATGAATTTAAATTATAATAAAAACACATAATTATTAATGATAGTTTGATGTCACTGGTCCTCAAAATATCGAGCCCTGAACCCATATATATATATATATAATTTTTACAATTAAGTTATTAAAAAATATGAATTTAAATTATAATAAAAACACATAATTATTAATGATAGTTTGGGGTCACTGGTCCTCAAAATATTGAGCCCTGAACCCATATATATATATATATATATATATATAAAATTATTAACGATAGTTTGGTGTCACTGGTCCTCAAAATATCGAGCCCTGAACCCATATATATATATTTGTACAATTAAGTTATTAAAAAATATGAATTTACAGTAAACGACATGGACGCGACTATACATCCCGGCCCTCGGATGTTGGATCTATTAGCCCTACAGCCCTAGCATAGATCCGAGTATATATGGGACGGACAGTTGCTTACGCAGACTTTCCGGGCTAGGAGAGTGGATCTCTTGTGGGAATTTTTGAGACCTCCCCGCGTTCTACATCCCCGCGTGGTCCATTACCTGGAGGAGATGGGATTATATAGGATTATTAGGATTGGCCGGGTACAGCTCGACTATGCTTTGATCACGACCTTGATTGAGCGGTGGCGACCGGAGACACACACTTTCCATTTGCCCATCGGCGAGGCCACCATCACACTCCAGGATGCTGAGATTTTATATGGCCTGTCCGCTGATGGCTTGCCAATTTTACTGCCTGCGACCATGAGATATTATTCATGGCAGACATATTGGGATATGATGCACATGCTCACGAGTTTCATGCCGGAGGACGAGGAGGTAGCGTTTGGGTCCAATCGTATACAATTGGTCCCCATTAGAGACCACCTGATGCAGATCCACCATACTATCACCGACGAGTCAGCGGAGGTGGATTTACAGCGATATATGAGGCTGCTGTTGCTCCTTCTATTTGGGGGGGGGGTGGTCTTGTTTCCAAACACTTCGGGGAACCTAGTGAGCCTCCGTTTTCTGTATCAAATTGCCCGGTTCGAGGATACAACCATCTACAACTGGGGTAGTGCTGTCATCTTATATCTGTACAGGCAGATGTGCCGGGCTTGCATCGGCACACAGAGAGACATTGGTGGCTTTCTGCCGCTTCTACAGGTGATAACATATTCAAATAATATGTCCAATAGTTACAATTCTGCCTAGTTATAGTTAATCTTATACTTTACGTCAACTTTGTATGTTAGGTTTGGGTCTGGGAGCGATTTCTGCAGTTTCAGCCATCTCTACCACAGCTACTGGCTAATGTAGAAATTTCGCAACTAGCTCTAGCCTGTAGGCGGGTTATGCATCGTACTCTTGCACGAGAGTATGATGCCCATCATAATCTCCCCCTCTGCAGGGATGTGTTGGATTTGCTGGAGGACGCACATGTAAATATCTAACTAAACTTACTTGTTATAAATTAACTTAGTGTTGTGCATATTAACGGTTTGTGTTCTTAATTGATAGTTCATCTGGACGCCGTACAACGACGAGGTGATAGGTACCCTGCCAGCGTATTGCACATTCGGCCAGCATATTTGGAGGGCTTCTGTCCCGCTCATATGCCTCGATATTGTCGAGCACCATGCCTCCGAGCGGGTATTTCGTCAGTTTGGCCTACCGCAACTTATACCGACTCCGCCTGCATGGCATGCTTTACATTATGAGAGGGATGATCGGTCTAGGGCGGATGACACATTTATGCATGGCTTAACGAGCAGTTAGGTACTTGGGACAGGCGAGGGGACTTGACCCCACCTCCGCAACACTTTCCTATTCAACGTTATATGGCATGGTACCGCATTGTTTCCCGACTTTTTATCGGGAACCTAGTTCATCAAGCACACGGTCGGTACGTCCCATACGCCGGGAGACACGGGGCCCTGGTATGTTTTCTGTTATTATTAGTTATATACCTGTAATTTAGTGCCAAATATGTAGTTTATATTTTTTACTTTGTGCAGGCGATTGGATTGCATACCGTCTATCATATGGGGCAGCAAATGCAGAGTTATGTCCATGATCCTATGGCCATGCAGGAGTATAGTCGTTGATTCATGGATGTGGCTGCCCAGACACTGCAGCGAGCCCGATCGGATCAACATTTGGCACACGAGGCTGATTATATGGACCCAACACAGTACCATCGAGGTCGTGGTATCCCATGAGCTGGTGGTGTCGGACGACGTGGTCGTGGGCGGAGAGGAGGTGGTCCCTAGAAATGGGGCGTTGAGGCTACTAATGTTGATATTGTTGCTGATATGGTAGGTGGCATGCATGAGACGGACATGCCGTCTTACAACCTTGGAATTTATCGCACTCCAATGCCATCGCAGGTGACCCCATCGGGTCAATTATTGATCACAGGCTCGGATATTGAAGGAGTGGAATGGGGTAGATACTTCCCAGGCCCGTCTACCACTGTTAAGGATCGACCGACCTGAGATTTTTATAGTGGGCGCCGGCTGAGTTATGGCTCCACATCACATGCGCAAGTATGAGTTTATTAGTATTGAATTTGAATTTGTTTTAACTGTAACTTATTTATTTTCTTTAACTTTATTAATTTCCTTTTTAAGGCTTCATGCGATGCAGTGACAGATGACTACATTCAGGATCTAGAGACGATGATGGTAAGAAAATATAAATTGTTGTGAATTGTTATGTAGTTTTCTATACTAAGTTTCATATTATTATGTAGCCTTCTACTGGAGCTGAAAACACCACCATACATGTCAGCCTGCGCCGCATCCGGCTATAAGGAGACGATTTGATGATGATGATCCTGATAGCGTACCCGGGCGGGAGGGGATGCGCTTCAGGCCAGTGGCTGCATTGAGACACACCGGATGTGGGGCACATTGACATGATATAAATAATATTTTTGTATACATTAACAACAATATTTAATCGAATATGCCCATTACCTTTTTAGTTCTCCATTCGTTTGATAGTTTCATAAAACAAAATTTAGAACAACACAAGCACTTAAACTTAACTTCCACTTCAATTAAAATAAAATTTAGTACAACACAAGCACTTAAACTTAACTTTTACTTCAATTAAAATAAAATTTAGTACAACAAACAAGAAAAACATTACTACAATACAAACACAAGCACAAACACAAACATAGCAGGCCAACATAATAAAAATACATGAAATATGAAAAATACACTAAACACATACATGCCAATGTTTAGCCCCGGTTGCTATTTATTTTCCGCTCCAACCACTTAAATCGTTCTTCCAGTTGTTCTTTTTCTTCTTCTACCCTTTTCAGTTTCGTCTTCACCTCCGCAAGTTCCAGTTTATATTTTTTTTACGTTCCTTTTGTGCTTCACAATTCCATTGTGTTTTTCATTTTTTTTCTCCCACCTCCTTCAGGTTTGCCCTCAAGTCTGCAATAATTCTATTGCTTTCTTTTTCATGTTCCCGCTATATTAAACACATATTATGAAGAAACTGCAGGTGTTCTCTATAACATTTCTGATAACATGATTCATCAACCCATTCCTCAAAATCACAAATAGGTTCGCCGGGAACCTTGTAAAACTGGTTCATACAGTGCTAGTAGCGGCGTCAAACTTCACCACCGTCCCAACAATTTTTCATCAAGCATGATTTTCCACAGTTGCACTTTGGTGGACGAAGAGGTTGAGCCATTTGTGAAATATTTGCTTTTAGTAAAAAAAACCTTACTTTTAATAAAATATTTGCTTTTAGTAAATTTTGAGAACACAAAATAACTACAATGAGCCTGTTATTTATAGGCGAGACAACACACACATAGCGTACTATCTAATGGCGCTATACTTTGCGTGTTAAATATCATGATGGTGACAAGACAACTTTATGTCAGCTGGTCAGCTTTTTCAGTTCGACAAGACAACACACACATAACGTACTATCTAATGGCGCTATACTTTGCGTGTTAAATATCATGATGTTGACAAGACAACTTTATGTTAGTTGGTCAGTTTTTTCAGTTCGACAAGACAACACACACATAACGTACTATCTAATGGCACTATACTTTGCGTGTTAAATATCATGATATTGACAAGACAACTTTATGTCAGCTGGTCAGCTTTTTCAGTTCGACAAGACAACACACACATAACGTACTATCTAATGGCACTATAATTTGCGTGTTAAATATCATGATATTGACAAGACAACTTTATGTCAGCTGGTCAGCTTTTTCAGTTCGACAAGATAACACACACATAACTTACTATCTAATGGCGCTATACTTTGCGTGTTAAATATCATGATGTTGACAAGACAACTTTATGTCAGTTGGTCAGCTTTTTCAGTTCGACAAGACAACACACACATAACGTACTATCTAATGGCACTATACTTTGCGTGTTAAATATTATGATATTGACAAGACAACTTTATGTCAGCTGGTCAGCTTTTTCAGTTCGACAAGACAACACACACATAATAAATATACAGATAATTTTATTAAATTATTATTTAAATAGGTAAAATGGGAAAGTACAAATAATAGTTAACAAGCATAATTTTATTTCATAAATCTTGCAACATAGACATAACAACTAATTATTACAACATCAACTCATGGGTAGTTAGGTACACTAGAAGAACACCCACCACGAGCTTGATTAGTTTTGCCACCCAAACCAGCTGAAGGACATTTACGACGGTTGTGTCCTGTTTGCGAGCATATACCACATTTGCGTGTATAAACGGTGTCACTAACATCCATTTGGTTCCGTATACGCGTTCTCTTCTGCACCTGTCTTTTACGCAAATAGAACTTGTTACAGACCATTTTAAATGGTTCTGGAGGCCAATAATGCTTAGCACCCACTGGCTGCAACTGACCACTATGTGTTTAGGTATTTAGAAACACTATATTGTTGATCAACATAGTTGGTCTCCACATAACCAACACGTTGAAAACACTTAGTGGCATGTGAGCAAGGCATGTGGTAGATGGACCATTTCCTATAGGAGCATAACCTTGCTGATTCATTTAGGGTATGTACATTATTACCCCGATTATTATGGATAGGAGTGCGAACTTCAAAAACACCTCTTTCGTTATCATACTGCAAAAATGAATTCCAATGTACTCGCCGTCTGTATTTCTCAAATCTCTGCATTGGCACTGGTATAAATTCAACACCCCTCTCCATCAATTCCGTTGCAGCTGCAGACCGTTCAACAAACCTCTCCGCCATCTGCTTGAACGATATCCACACCATGGCTGTGACGGGCTATCCTCTTGCCGACTTCAATAACCCGTTGAAGGACTCTGACATGCTTGTAGTAAGAATTCCCCATCGTTTGCCACCATCCGCATGCAACGTCCATTTTTAGGGTCATGTCGCATTAACCAACGATAGGCTGCCTCGTCTTCTTGCTTGATAAAATCCATATGCGTCCGGAATTTATGTTGTTGGTGGTCTGTTGCTGCCATCCACATCAAATCATGTAGATCCTTGTTGGGATGTGCCTTCTGGAAATTGGCCTTAAAGTGCCTCACACAGTAACGGTGGTATGCATAAGGTTCTTGCCATGCATGCAAGTTCTCCACAAAACTTAATATACCACCGTGCCGATCAGATATTAGACAAATACCTGAACGCTGTTGACAACGTGCTCTTTCAGGTGGTTTAAAAATAGTGTCCACGTCTCTGTGTTTTCATTGGCACAAACAGCAAAAGCTAGAGGAAATATCTATCCATTAGCATCCAATGCCATGGCTATCAATAGCTTGATATCGTAATTTCCATAGACATGAGTTCCGTCTATGGATATTATGGGCCGGCAATGCGAAAAACCATCAATTGCTGGCTTAAACGCCTAGAACACGTAATTGAATATGTATTCTGGTGTTCCCGAACTATGATCAAGCTTCCATTCAACAACTGTCCCGGGGTTAAAGTGCTGCAGTACGACCATGTACTTTGGCAGAGAAGCAAATGACTTATCCCAATTACCGTACACAATTGCAAACGCTCATTTGCGCCCGAGAAATGCCTTTCTTTTCGTAATGGTATGGCCATATTCCTGGTGGACTGATGTAATACACTCTTTGATTGTATACCTTATGGACGCTTCGAGGTGCGGAATAAGTACAAGAGAAATCAAGTCAATATCCAAGTTGAAGTGATTCCCGTTGAAAGTGTCCATTTCGCATGTGTGGGTGGGAATGTATTTACCCACTTTCCACATACCTGTCTTTTTCTTGGTCGCACGCAACATCCAATTATATGGCCAAAACCACCTGCGGTAAACAACCTTGTATACCATCGGACTTGACTCCCACACTTGCATCTCCCGACACTCTTTTACGTTGTTCATTTTACAAGCCCTGCTTAAGCGTGCTTTATCGGAAAAAGCATCCCCTTTGCAAGCACCGTTGGTCTAGACTCATCCCACATTGCTGTTCGGATTTCATCAAAATCCCTTGTGAGAGCTTCCACATTCGGCACGGTTGGCAAGTTATCAATATAAGAAATCTCCCTTGAATGAAATGACACTTCAGACTCGTACACTCTTCGTCTAAGGGGTCTCTCTTCAAATCAGGTCCTTCCTCCTCATCCTACTCATCACCATCCTCACAAAAAAATGGTGTCTCGTCTCCGGATTCATCGACATTGTTATCGTAATCACTGTTCTATTCCTCACTCTGTACATCTGCCAGATCCCGATGTAATACGTTGTTTTTGGTCAATTGAGTGAGTACGAGTGGTTCAACTTGCTCGTTTTCACTGCACAACCAACAAAAATATAAGCTACTGAATTAATAAATGCTTTCCATATGGCTATATCACTTCACTTACAAGTCGTAATGTGATGAAATTCCATGATGGACGTTTTCAATTAGGTGATGACTACTAGATGGGCCACTTGTAAAATTCATATCCGGCCAGTACCCCCTATTAAATATATGAGCGTTAATACAAATTCAATACGCCAAAAATATACATAATTAACACAAATGAAAATTGAAGTTTACCACTCGTCTTGTGAATTATGGAAAGCAGGGTATAAATTATTTTCTCGCTGCTCATTCGTCAGTGGTGATAAGTTTAAATCAAGAAAAACTCTTTCATCCGGAACCTGTCCGACAAAAACTTTTCCAGAATAACCACCCGATGACTGGGGGTTATCTCTACTACGCACAACCTCGTTTTTTGGAACGGCTTCAACCTTCACATACATCTCCAACATTGTGATTACAAGAAATTTCCGGCATTCGTCCGGAGTCCTCAGAAAATCACTCAAAGTTTCATCATTGTTGATGTTAAACTCCGAGTAAAAAGTAACCCCTTGCGGAATGACGGAATACAGATATCTTCCAGTTACTTTAAGTATCACTGAACGTTTCCTCACACTCATTTTTTTGCATAACAATGATATCAATTTATCGTACTCTATTATAAGTGGCAATTTAGCATGACACTGAGCAGATAAACTGTAGCCCACAGAGTTATTCTCTATCACAACCTCACCCCCCCCAATATAATAAATTTTTTATTCTACGCTCTTCAGACATAATGAAAAAATATTGGAGAATTTAACAACAATAAACGTTTCAACAAGAGTGAAATTTTTTTTTGAATGAATTTCTATACAATCCTAACCTCTTTATATAGGAAATGGCTAGCTGGGAATTTTTTTTTTTATATATATAGCGCCCAAAAAGTTGGCACTATATGCTTTTGAATTATTGAAGTCAGGAATTGTTGGTGGGGCCAGAAAAAGGAGTATAGCACCAAAATACCAGGCGCTATATATAAAACTTATGTATAGTGCCAGGTATTGTGGCGCTATACCTGGGCGTGTCAGCTTTTTCAGTATAGCGCCACAATACTTGGCGCTATACAGTAACGACACAGTTAACATTACTATATAGCACCAAGTATTGTGGCGCTATACATAAAAATGTCACCTTTTATTTTTCCCACCTATTTATGTATTTTGAGTCCAAAAAAACCACAATTGGGTTCCGGATGCCAAAAGTTCGGTATTAATACAAATTTAGGAAAGGACCAAGACTCTTGGTCCAAGAGGAGTTTGATCACCGTTAAAATAAGAGTAATTTCTTAATGAAGCAAATGTTTATGGTTTGTTTTACACCAAATATTTAAAAAAAATATAATTTTTTATTAAACTTTATGCTCAGTCAAACACGGATGACACATAAATTAGAACAGAAAGAATACATATTTTCAGCATATAATGGTATACAATTAAAGCTGAATTGGCGGTCCAATAAAAACAGCATCCTGTGCAATACACAAGGGGAAAGTGGCGGAGACAAGTTTTCCGATAAGGGGATTCAAAAAAGACAAAAAGTTAACAAATAAAGAGACTGTACTCGGAATTGAACCAGCGTCCTAACAAAGATTTTGAACTCCTTTGATCACTGAGTTATGCTTCTGGGTTATGTCAAGGGGATTATGTTAAATCCACCATTATTGAGTGGATATTGAGCTTATCTAAGAGTGAAGATGAAGTCTATGGAGAGAAGCTTCTGGATAGTTGCATTTTCTTGTGTATTGAGAGAAAGAAAAAATCAATTACAATACTTGTTCTTCACAGATACATACATGCATATATATACACTCTAAACCAGCACACCTAATCAGCACTAACTCTAACACTAATTCTATTATAACTAACTTCTAACAACTAACTAACACTATGCTAAAGTGACTGTCTGTCACTCAATACTCTGCCTCAACTTCTCAGCTTCTTACGGTGCAAAACTGTCATTTTAGCATTTCAACACCCCCCTTCAAGCTAGATGGTGTGAAGATATTCAACAATCCTAGCTTGGACAACAAATGATAGTGTTGCACACTTCTAAGTCCCTATGTGAAAATATCTGTCTCTTGCTCTTCTGTTGGCATATACTCAGGATTTACCATGCCTTGCTGCGCCTTTTCTCTTATGAAATGACAATCAACTTCTATGTATTTTGTTCTTTCATGAAACACGGGATTATTAGCTATCTGCATTGGTGCCTTACTAATTGTGATCAGCTGTACTGGGGCATCAATATTGATTTCCAACTCTTTTAGTAAACCTAGTAGCCACATAAGTTCAGCTACTGTCAGGGCCATGCTCCTGTAATCTGACTCTGCCGAGCTTCTTGCTACTATGTTTTGTTTCTTTGACTTCCAAGCTATCAAGGAGTTCTCCAACTTCACCAAATACCTTGTTACTGATTTCCTTGAATTTGGACAACTTGCCCAGTCTGCATCACAAAATGCTCTTAAGGCTGTACTCTTTTCTGCACTCATCAACACTCCTAGTCCTGACTCATTTTTCATATACTTCACAATTCTGTAAGCTACTTCAAGGTTACTTCTTAGGAGATTGCATGAACGAGCTCAAGGTCTACCACTATATGTTATATTTGGGCTGGTTAATATCAAGTAAAGCAAATTCCCAACCAATCTTTGGTACTTTCTTACATCTTCTAATGTTGCATCATCACTGATGTCATAGTGCTCATCATATTCAATAGTAGTAAGTTTCTTGTTTTGCTCCATTAGAGTTAATGCAGGTTTAGAACCTGACAATCCTGATTCTGCAATCAGCTCCAAGGCATATTTTCTTTGGCAAAGCAAGATTCCTTTTTATGATCTGCACACCTCTTTTCCTAAGAAGTATTTCAGAGTCCCTAGGTCCTTCATCTTGATTTTTTTTGTAAAGTGTTCTTAGCTTCCTGAATGAAACCAGCATCATCACCTGTAATGAGAAAGTCGTTCACATAGACAAGTATTATAACCTATCTGTTGTGTTTTTTCAGGGTGAATAGAGAATGATCATGCTTGCTTTGTATGAAACTAGCCTATATGGGTGCATTAGTGAGCTTAAGGTTCCATTGCCTAGATACTTGTTTAAGGCCATATAAGGATTTGAGTAGTCTACATCATGTGTTTCCCCTTGTCTACCAAATCCAGAAGGTAGTTGCATGTATACCTCCTTTTTAAGGTCACCTTGAAGAAGGGTATTGTGAACAGCCATCTGAAATAATGGTCATTGATTCATAGCTGCTAATGCAATTACTGTCCTAATGGTTACTATTTGGACCACATGAGAGAATATTTCTTGATAGTCCAACCCTTCTTGTTGATTGTACCCTTTAGCAACCAATCTAGCTTCGTATCTCTCTATTGTTCCATCTGACTTATGCTTGATTTTGTATACTCATTTGCAACAAATGGGAACTTAGCCTTTGGGAATAAGAACCATCTATCATGTTTTATTGCTCACTGGTGCATCTATTTCAGCTTATATAATATCTATCCATTTCTAATCCTTCATTGCTTGATGATAGGATGTAGGTTCAATATCTATTATCATTTCAGTACGATAACTCTGATATGCAGTGCTTAATGTGTCATACCCTAGATAGTTGGACATAGGATATAGGCAAGTAGAAGAAGAATGCTTCATAGTTGGGCAGATGTAATATTTTGTCTAGACTGGTGGTTTAGACCTTCTGCTGGTTCTTCTAAGTTGCATATGTGATATTTCCTTATGTGCCACTTTTTCTGCCTGGTCTGACTGTTAAACTAGAGCCTCCCCATCATCACTAATGGATAAGTTATCCAGCTAGGGTATTGCATCTTCATTTTCAGCATGTAGTTGTCTCATTTCTTGAGCAGGAGCCTGCATTTCCTGAACAGGAGTATGTTGTTATGGAGGTGCATGTTGTTTTGCATATTGCCTAGTTGATTCAAAGAACAATGCAGGACTTTTTCCTTCTTACATCATCATGAATGTGAATACATCCTCTCTAAATGTAACATCCATGCTGACAAATTTTTTTGTCCTTGAGATTGTATAAGTTGTACCCCTTTTGAGATGTTGAATATCCCATATGGACTGCTGCTATTGCCCTGAGTAGAAGTTTATCATTTTGTCCGATGACTATAGCAAAACAAAGACAACCAATAACTCTTAGGTATAGTAGTGAAGGTGGTGATTTGTGGAAGACCTCATATGGTGATTTGCCACCTAGTACAGAGGATGGCAGTCTATTTATCAAGTACACAACTGCTAATACACAATCTCCCCAGAAAATGTAGTAGTATACCACCTTAGAACCTTAGTGCTCTTGCCACCTCTAAGATATGCATGTGTCTCCTCTCTACTACTTCATTTTGTTATAGAGTGTAGGCAACTACTTTGATGTATTATCCCATTGTCTGATAAAAAGGTCGTACATTCAGATCTGAAAAACTCAGCTCCATTATCAATTCTAAAGCATTTAACATTATGGTTAAACTACACATTCACCATCTTGATAAAAGACGTTAGAATCACAAGTGTATCACTTTTCAACTTCATTAAGAACAGCTAAATCATCTTTGAATGATCGTCTACAAGTGTAAAAAAGTATCTATTTCCATTAGAAGTAGGCACCTTGCTGGTCCTAAGATATCTACATGTATTAATTGAAAAATCACTCTTGCTCTAGTTGTACTGAGGGGAAAGAGATTCCTAGTTTATCTTGCTAATGGACATACAATGCATTTATTGAAATTGCATTCTATAGGCATATTATTCTTCATGAAAGCCAGCTGCCTCATTACTCTAGCTGGTACATGTCCAAGCCTTTCGTGCCACACATTATTGTTTGTTGTAGCATCTTCTGCCAAACAATTCCTAATCTGTTGTCTGAACTTATTTGCACTTTATCCATCTGGTAATAGCAAGTAAACACCACCCTTTTCTTTACCAGTCTCTTTCACTTTCCCAGTGCATAGGTCCTGAAATACATAGAATGATGGAAAGAAAAGCATTGAGGAAAATAGTTCCTTAGTTAATTTTGAAACTAATAGTAAGTTGTATTTGAAGTCAGGCAAAGACAGAACATTGTGAATTAATTCACCACCTGTGATGTTACACTTTCCTTGGTATACAACTGATATTGATTTTCCATTTGGAAGATGAACATTACCTCCTTTGGTGTTAGGTAATTTAGTTATATCAGTCAGCAAGTTAATGTTTGAAGTCATACGATTTGTTGCTCCTGTATCAATGATCCAAGGAATATAACATGTTTGAGTCAATTGTGAATTAGTGTTACCTGCCATATTTGCTGCAAACTCTTCTCCCTTGTCCTGATACAATTGCTTCATTATCTGGTTGTACTGCTCATCCGTGAAATAGTTGTGCATTCCTTGTCTTGCCGCATTAGAATCTGCAGTTGTGGCTGCTTGAAGCATATCATCTTTTGCATGAAATTCATCACCCATGGCTGAATTGGCTTTTCGATACTCCTGCTTCTTCTTTCCTTTAAAACCAGGTGGATAGCCCACCAACTTATAACAAGTATCCTTAGTGTGACCTTTGGTTCTATAGTACTCACAGTATAGATTTTTATATCTCTTGAACTTCTGTGGATTATCTTTTGAACTCATTGAAGCAGTAGAATCATTCACCTCATTCATAGGTATATTGGTCATACAAACTTTACTTTGGCTCTCCTCATGAATCAACATAGCAGATGCACGAATCACACTTGGTGATGGGGACAAAAGTAGCATCAGACTTCTAATGGCACTAAAGCTATCATCTAATCCCATCAAAAATTGAAAAATCTTCTGTTGTTCTAGGTGCGTTATGAATTCTCTTGTTTCAGGAATTACAGGCAGAGTTGGAATAAAAGCACTATACTCATCCCACAATAGTTTAATTTTAGAATGATAAGCAGAAATATTGGAGGTACCTTGAGAAACTGTAGCAATTTCGCGATGAAGATTGTAGATCCTTGATCTATTGATTTTGTCAAAATGATCCTGTAAATCAGCCTAAACCTCATGAGCATTACTGGCATAGACTATCCCATTCACTAATTCCGGCGACACAGTGTTCATGATCCAAGTCAAAACTGTGGCGGCATTGACACGTTGTCAATCCTTGCCTAGATCATTAGTAAATTGATCCTTAGTGCGTGTACCATTTATGAATCCTAATTTTTGTTTAACTCTCAATTTGATCTTCATTGCTCTGCTCTAGACCGAAAAATTCTCGCTCCCAGTCAATCAGACTGAAATTATTACATTTTTAGCGCATATGAAGGTTGTAGATACAACGGATGTCGCGAATTATCAATATCCAACTCCACCATTGTTGATTTACTCAGCAATTGGGGATTTGAGAATAGACAAAGAACGATAGAAAATTCTCTCAACAATTTCAGAGAACAACTCTCAAAACCAAAGTTTCACAGCTTCGATCAATTCTCTTAGCTCTGATACCATATTACATTCACCATTATTGAGTGGATATTGAGCTTAGCTAAGAACGAAGATGAAGGCTATGAAGAGATGCTTCTGGATAGTTACATTTTCTGTGTATTGAGAGAAAGGAAAAATCAATTACAGTACTCGTTCTTCACAAATACATACACGTATATATATATATATAGACTCTAAACCAGCTTACTCAATTAGCACTAACTCTAACATTAATTCTGTTATAACTAACTTCTAACAACTAGCTAACACTATGCTAAAGTGACTGTCTGTTGCTCAATACTCTGCCTCAGCTTCTTACTGTGCACACAGTCATTCTAGCATTTCAACAGATTCAAAATAAAATATATAGAAGTACAAACTGAATTTTGTCTTATATGTATAGTGTACTTTTCTGACAAAGGAGATTCGGATAAACCCCTTCCGCCCCTAAATCACCCCTCCAAGGAGGGAAAAAGATGCAAGTAGTCCTTACAAGTTTGTACTTTGTATGTGTCACTACTGAAAATTATTAAAGGGTTCCAAAATGGAAATTATACCTAAGAAATTAAAAGGCACTGAAGATTCAAGTGGTTGAGTGGCTATACTCTAATGATCTTGATTGGTCATTGTTGTAGCCGAACGAAGACTGCAGAAGTAAAATAAATTTCGTCACTCTCTGTAAACAATTCAAGTGACGCTAGTTCTGCAAAATTCAGAAATCCAGTTTATTTGCTCGAGAATATCATATACTTATAAATTGTTCATATAAGATAGTAATAGTAAAAACAAATTTACCACTATTTATCAAGTTATACACTCACTTGGAAAGTAGGTTAAAATTATTTGACTAGCTAGATATTAAGCTCCGTTTGGTCATAAATTTTGGTATTTTTTTTAAATATTTTGAAAGAGTTGCTTGTTCATGGAATATGATAAATTTTTAAAAAATATATTGAATTTTTTTTTGAAGTTTCCAAAAATTGATTTAGGGCAATTTTTGGGTGAAATTTTTTTCTTGCGCTCACAAAACTTTAATGTTTTTTCCAAATAAAATACATGTGTAAACACAACTTCAACCTTCAAACGCTAGCTAAGTTAACAGAATTACGAGAAGGAATTGTGCGATGGGGCCATACGGTCTCTATCAATATACTCCGCCCTTTCAATTTACGTGAACCTATTTCTTTTTTAGTCCGTGCCAAAAAGAATGATTCCTTCCCCTATTAGGAAATAATTTACCTTTATGCAATGATTTATAACCACATAAAATTTATGTGCCTCATTTTATACCACAAGTTTAAAAGTCTTCTCTCCTTTTTAAATTTCGTGTCCAGTTAAACGAGTTCATATAAATTGAAACGAAGATAGTATTACTTTTCGACTGCCTAAATTCTAACGTGGTCCATAAAACATCTTACACGTAAATCTAACTTGATTTAATTATAGGTAGCGACACCTTCCTAATTATGTACCACTAAAAAGCATTGAATTTAACCCAACTACCAACTGATTCTTTCACACCTCCATTTGGCCGAACATTAATTTATGTCCAATTTTCTCTCTATAAAAACCCTATGGTCTCACTAGCTTTTTTACACAACACTCAAGGTAGTAACATTTGTAGTACTATCCTCCTCTACTTCCTCCAAACTACTCTCTATTGTTCTCTAATTTTTCTTTTAAGAATGGAAATGGTAGGCAAGATTGCATGTTTCGTGGTTTTGTGCATGGTGGTGGTTGCACCTCATGCAGAGGCACTAAGCTGCGGCCAGGTTCAGTCTGGCCTGGCTCCTTGCCTCCCTTATCTACAGGGCCGCGGCCCTCTCGGAGGCTGTTGTGGTGGTGTTAAAGGTCTGTTAGGTGCAGCCAAGTCCCCAGCTGACCGCAAGACTGCATGCACTTGCCTGAAATCGGCCGCTAATGCTATTAAGGGTATTGACATGGGCAAAGCCGCTGGACTCCCTAGTGCTTGTGGCGTTAACATTCCATACAAGATCAGTCCCTCCACTGATTGCTCCAAGTACGTTATCCACTTTCTTTTCTTTCTTATATGAGTTTACGATCTCTCATTTAATACTAATATCAAATTACATTGATGTAATAATAATTTGCTAGTGAGTATATAACTTAATCTCCTTTTGCAGTCCATACACTACCTACATCTTCATTTTTACTTCAATATTTAGTCACTTGAAAGTTGGGTAACATAACTATATATTTTTCGATACATATATAATCACAGATTTCTAATACATTGAATTGTGTGTGTGTGGTTAATGTTGGTTTCATGTGACAATGCAGGGTCCAGTGAGGTTGATGAAAGATGGATCAGTTTTCCACAGGATAATTTGTTAGAGAAGAAGAATAAGAGTGATCGAGTATGATCCTGCTTATGGATCCATTTCGATTTTGTGTTTGTTGTCTCTATATTTTCTGTTTTGTCTTTTGGAGTCATAGTCAGAGTCTTGTAATGAAACTTCAACGGTTGGTTGTATTACAATCCAATCAGCTTGATAATACATCTATATTTCTATGTACTAATTAATTAATGTCTCTTCTACGCGGATTAATACCTTCTCTCTGTTCCATTTTCTTTTTATTGTTTTTTCATTTACTATTCATTAATGCTCTAAAATTATTTACATAATTAATCGACTAGGTTAGAAAGTGCTTACGTTGAACTTGATGAGTTGGTACCTAAAGAAGATATATGTTAATTAACTTTGTAACATACTCCGTAGTCCCTTCGTCCCCCAAAAGAATACTAGTATAGTTTGGATTTCCAGAGTCACGATTTGTAACTAATAAAAGAAGATGTGACAAATAAAATACACAGGAGAGGCGCTACAACAAGAGGCAACACTAGGGTTTATATGTCGCACAATTGTCAAAAAGCCGTCGTATAATATTATCTTTACATTATCTATCTATATCTTTATATTTATTTATATTATACTAAAAATACAAAGATTTTTACTGAAATGTCGTTTATTTTTTTACCCTTAAAAAAATTTATATGGGATAAATCTGTAATTTTATTATTTTCCTAATAGTTAAAGGTTTAAAATCAACTAAACTTTTGGTTATTTAATCTTTCTTTAACTGACCAAGTAGGCTATCCTAATATTTAGGATTTTAAAATCATTAAGATTTTACCTTATAAATTTTTTAATTCCAACTATGTAATAAACTAAGGTTTAGCTTATATAAATTAAACTAATTAAATATTAAAACGGAACCCTTCCTCTCCACGTTCTTGTATTTCTTGTCAGCCATCCTAGAGGTAAACTTTCTTTTCCATTCTTTATTTGTGCAATGACAGTACTTATTGATCACAGTGAGTTTCTTTTCTTTTCTATTTTTGATGTTGCACATATGCTATATGTGCTTTAAAATTTTTTGTGCCTCTTTTAGTTTCTTCTTTAAATTTGACAATTTGTAAAGAGATTACGAATGAGAGCTTTTGTTCTTTAGTGAGTATGAATTGGAGTTGGAATATGCACTTCCGACGAGATGATCAGTAGAGATTCGATTGGGAGGAGAATAAAAAATAGCCTTGAGAATGTCAAGTCAGTGTAAATTAAGATATGGAATCAAAATAATATATAAATTCTTTTTCTAATTGAATAATTGTATAAAATAAGCCATGTTAAAAGTTGAACTTTTCAGTTTATAATTATTCAAAGTATGAAATATAAAGCATGTTAAAAGTTAAGTTAGACCTTAAACTCTTTGCATACGAGACTTTTAGTTCAACTCGTATTATGCATCTTAAAATTTGTTTGTGGTGTTTACTTTAGCGATAGTAATTTATTCTTTTTTATTCTGTCGGACAAAATTCATATAGTAATTTTTATTGATTAAAAAAATAAAATATTTTGTATTTTGTACGCGAGAAAGAAAAAATCATTGTCTTATTTTAGTTATACTTCATACCATTTGGGTTTTATAGAATGAACTTGAAAAATGACCAAGACAAAAAAAAACAAAAACAAAATTGGACCAACTTGAAAATAGCTTTTTAAAAAAATAGAAATTAAGGTCTTAAATCTTCAAAGGTTATGAAGGTGATGGAATTATAAAATAAAAACTATGTTTAAGTTGAATATATGGAATGATGAATTAGTTTCTTCATTTATTAACGTAGCTATGTAGGTTAATATTCAACAAATTCAGGAGCTTAAATTTTTATTTTATAAATCAAACTCTATTTTAATTTAATATATATGTGATTTTTTTTAAAAAAAAATAGTATTCATCAAGATTGGGTACACGCGCAATGTGCTTACCCGAATACTAATATAGGCAAATAGTTGCAAATCTATATATATATATATATATATATATAATTGAGGGACTTTGGCCTGGTGATGTGGCACTCTCTTAACCAAGGATTTCAAACTATCTTTTTTCTTCATTTTTTTCACGTTTCTCCCACTCATTCTTTTTATTTTAATTTAATTGCAATAATTATGTAGGAGTCTAAAGTCATGTCTCTTGAAAAAGAATTTCAAAAGTCATTACTATTAATAAATAACCGTTTCTTTGCATGAGAGAACCCAACGGCCAAATCGAAGGACTTGTGCCAATTATATACAGAATCTAATGCCTCATCACGATGGTGAGGAATTTCTGCATCATGTATATTGAAAAGGCAACTGAAAAAGTTTTTCATATTTGGCTTTGATAATCATTTGTCATCTTCAAAGCTTTAGTCCATCTCTATGGAATGGATGCATCATCTCTCTTTTTTAAAGGTTCTGTTTTCCTTCCTTCATTCAAACGTATACATTTTTATTTTTCCTTTAATCACTTATCCCATTTGAATGGATCACGATTACGGCATTTGAAATCATTCTGGAAAAATGACTTCTAAAGGAGATATAAGGATCACAACCTTTCCACTGATATCACTATTTGCATATTCTCATTTGACATCTTACTTTCTGCATATTTCATTTCTCTCTATCTAATATCAAAAAAAATAATTCGCAAAAATATTAGTGAAAGCCATGGTAATACCTTGAAGTCGGCCTATCATGTTTTCCCTAGTAGTAGGAACTGAAGAAGTAAGTACGTACTTTTGGTAATTTTTATATAGCAATCGTTGTTGCACAAAATTTACAAACATATCCTGGACATACTTGGTTATTTTTCAGGTTTAAAACAAGAGATTTGCAGCCTGAAATTTGGGTGCTAGGACAGAGAGAGATCCTTGACGTTGTAGCTTTGAGGTAGAAAGTCGTTACTCCCTCCGTTTCATATTAAATGAGGTACTTTCCTTTTTAGTCTATTCCAAAACAAATAACACATTTCTAAATTTGGAAATAATTCAACTTTAAACTCTTTCATTTTACTCATTTACCCTTAATGAGATGCTTTTATAGCCACACAAATGTCATGACCCCACAAACTTTTTACCCCTTAAGCTTTTAAGACCACAAGTTTAAAAAATCTTCTTCTTTTGTCTTAAACTCCGTACCGAGTCAAACTACCTCATTTAATATGAAGTGGAGGGAGTATTTCATATGTGTGGATGTTGGTCGGGTGTGAATTTTACATTTCCCAACGGCCAGGTTTATTAAAATCTCCACTTGCTATTTTACTAATGGCATTTCTATTTGTTAAGATCTTTTTCTATGGAACTCACGTGCTAACTCGTATCTTGAGTTGATGCTGAGTTTTATATAACCATTTGAATCATGTAAGATATATATTATTATGAATTTATGACTATCTATTGAAGTTAATATTAAATCTATATATTAATATAAAGCAGGGACCTTAGAAAGTGATGTGGCATATCTTATCGATGAGGAAATGTATTTATCTATTTTCTTAGATTTTAGAGATTTTTCTTCTCTTTTCACACAATAAACTCAATTAATAAACCTAAAAGAATAATTTCCTGAAACGGTGCATTAGTTTTCTTATGTTACACCTATTGTGTCTCCTCTCTTTCCTCATTATTATGTACCATTACAACTTTTTTCTGTAACATCTCCTTTTTTCCTGCAAGCATCTTTTCAACCTTCTTCTTTGTTTTGAATTTTTTTTCTTCACTTTTTTTGGTCAGGTTTAATTATATCTCACTTTTTGTTAAAACCTACTACAACACTTTTATGTAGTAAGATCGTTTTCCTACAGGCCTCTCACCTCTTCCCTAAATTTTGCAACCTGTTTAAAGTTAAATTTATGCACCAATCTCAAATTACTTGCGCATTCTATGCCGTTCAAACTTCGGTTTACTTTAAATTTGAAAAACAAGAAGGGACATCAATAGGCAGTAAAAGCATCAAACAAACAATGGAAACAGAGGGAGTAGATATTATCGTCGAATGCGTTGAGTTTAGTAGAAAAATAAAGAAGAGGAGTAAGATGCATGACTTTTGATGGAGTAAAAAGATTTGTGTCTTTTGAAGGAAGAGACAGAGCAAAGCCTACTAACTCATATATTGATACTGAGTTTCAGATAATCATTTGAATCATGCAAGATGTATTATTATGAGAGACTTGACACAAAAGGGTAAAGTTTTTGTTAAGATCATTCATTACGAATAGGATGAGAATAGAGAAAAAGAAGGGGAGATGGAGATGCATCGGACTCCAAAATGTATATTGAATGAATGTGTGTATTATATAGAATAGTAGAATATATTTATCATTTTTGTTATAAAGCCAAATTAGGAGGAAATTTTTCTTAGTGAGGGAGGAAGTAGCATGTTAGGGGGAGAGAAAGAAGAAAAGAAACGAAAGAGACGATAAATAAAAGGGAAAAAGAAAAGAACTAGAAATGAAAGGGAAAAAGAAAAGAAGAAAGTACATACATTCTAATCTAAAACTTTTTGATTTTTATCTTCTTCTTTTTCATCTGTTACATTTTTTCCTTCTTCTTATTTTTTTTTGGTTTACTTTCCATTTCTCTTTTCTTTATCGTAAATATAGGAAACTTTCAAAAAGGAAAAGAAGGTGTAGAGTGTAGATTTTACATATATATTCCTATGGCCAAAACACACGTTTATATTTTTCTTCTTCTTCTTCTTCTTCTTTTTTCCTAATTAGCTTTGTTCGTTTTACATCCCCTTATTTGAGGAATCCCACTTAAGATCTTTAATTTGTGAAGATTAAGGATCAGACAATCGTGTTTAATTTAGAGGAGTAGGAAATTAATAGTTTTTTTGTGCTCAAATATCTCTAATTAGTTTGGTTATTTTCACCTTCCCTTACCTAAATTCCCCTATTGAAAGCCACTTATGAGTTATGAGGGACTTTGAATCTGCAAATGCCGTTATTTTTCATCGACGCACTACGCCGGTTTTTGGGGATGCTAGAAGTATCTAATTTGCTATTTCTTTTGGCAGCTTGCTCATATACCATGAGAAACTTACTACTTAGTGCTTTTTATTGATCATATAGGTAATAGTGCTTAACTTTGGGAAGTATACTCTTTATGATGATATATGAAGAGGTATGTTTTTTTGGTCAAAATGAGTGTTTTAGTTGGATTAGAAGCCAACTATAGTCGAAGATTTAATAGTATGATATGATGAAGTGGAAGAAATAAAGAAAGAAGAGAAAGAGAAAAAAAATAAAGAAAATAATTACAGAAATTGCAATTTTACTAACGATGAATGACGAAAACATTAAACAATATATTATGTGTTTTTATTACTAATTGTTGTTTCTTTTACCACAAAAAGATTTGTTATCAAATGGTTGTATATGTAAAGTTATTAAACATATATCGTTGTAGTCTTATTATCATTCTTTTTGTTGCCTTCAATTTTTTTTTCGTGAAACTAAGCTAACCGTTAAAATATAAATATGTTTTACAAATTCAACTTATAGAATTAAAATTATAAAAGAAGTTTGTAACGCTCATTTATTTATCTTTATGACCGCGCAGAGCACGACAAATTCACTAGTAATAATTAAAAAGAAGGGGACAAAGTCGTAGATAGCGTTGACTAGTGGGTATTTCGGTTTTTGCGGCGCCACATTGAAAATATTTCATCAGCGTTTATGCTCACATAAAAAAATCAAAAACTAGAACATAAAGAATACTATGTGTTTTCTGCATATAATGTTGTAACGACCCGGCCAGTCGTTTTGAGAGTTGTAGCCCCGTTCTCCCATTTACTGTTCATTTCGTGCTCTACAACTGTTATATGAATTATTGGGTTAGTTGGTTCGGGTCCGAAGAGATTTCAGAGGGAATTGAGACACTTAGTCTCATAATTGAAAGCTTAAGTTGAAAAAGTTGACCGCATGTTGACTCATGGGTTAACGACCCTGGATTTAAACGTTGATGGTTCTGTTAGCTCTGTTGGGTGATTTTGGAGTTAGGAGCATGTTTGGATTATGATTTGGAGGTCCGTAGGGGGATTGGGCTTGGAATGTCGAAAGTTAAATTCTTGAAAAGTTTGACCGGAAGTGGACTTTTTGATATCGAGGTTGGATTGGGATTCCGGAAATTGAAGCAGGTTCGTGGTGTCATTTGTGACTTTTGTGCAAAATTTGAAGTCAATCGGACGAGATTTGATAGGTTTCGGCATTGTTTTTAGAATTTAGAAATTTCAAAGTTCATTAGGCTTGAATTGATGTGCGATTCATGTTTTCGATATTGTTTGAGATGATTCGAAGGCTCGACTAAGTTTGTATCGTATTTTAGGACTTGATGGTATGTTTGGTTGAGGTCTTGGGGGCCTCGGGTTGATTTCAGATGGTTAACTCACTTGGAGTTGAATTTGAGAAGTTGTTAATTTTTTTTTCTGTTGGTGTAATTGCACCTGCGAGGGTCTTGGTCGCAGGTGGAGCGCAGGTGCGGATTTGAAGGGAGTCAGCAGAGGTCGCAGGTGCGATGGGTTTTCTGCACTTGCGATTGCGCAGATGTGGGACAGGAGTCGCAGAAGCGAAGGCCCGCTGGGTAAGTGGCTTTCACAGAAACACTTGTTTTTCCGTGAAAGCGGACACGCAGGTGCGAGCCCAGGCTCCGTAGGGGTGGGAATATCTGGGCAAAGCTTAAAAACGAGGGGTTTCGGAATTTTCACCATTTCGAACATTTTGAGCTCGGATTTTGGAGATTTTTGAAAGGATTTTCATGGAGATTTTTGTGGTAAGTTCCTTGTGTTCATTTTTATTCAATAATATTATTTCCCCATTGATTCTCTCACCTAGATTGTATGGTTTTGAGGTAACATTTGGGGGTTTGAGGCTGGGGATTTTGAAGAATTGATTTTGAGGATTTGAGTGGTGATTTGATGTCGGATTTCGATAAATTTGGTATGGTTAGACTCGTGGTTGAATGGGATTCCAACTTTTGTTACTTTTGTCAGATTTCGAGACGTGGGCTCGAGGGGGAGGGTTTGAGCCAATTTTGGATTTTTGAGTTATAACTTCATAATTTCTTGTAAGATTGATTCTTTTAGCCCGTATTGATTGTATTGTACTACTTGTGACAAGATTCGAGTTATTTGGAGACCGATTTGCTAGGCAAAGGCGTGTTAGAGTAGAGTTTTGCTCGAATTGAGGTAGTAAAACTTCTAAACTTGGTTCTGAGGATTCGAAACCCCGAATTATATATTATGTGATTGGTGTTGAGGTGACACACATGCCAAGTGACGGGCGTGCACCGTGAGAATTGTGACTTAGTCGATTCTTTGGCACTGTATAGTGGTTCTATCTTGTTGATATCCGTATTTTTATCATCTACTAAAGTAATTAAGCTTTCAGTCATGCTAAAGATCATGTTTAGGCTATATGTTGGTACTGTAGGGACCCTTAATGGTTGTTTTTTGCTGTTGACTTACTGATTTCATTGATATTTCGTACTCAGTCATATTCATTCATTTCATATCATATCTCACTCTCTATTGTTATTTATTAATCATCATGTTCAAGCTAGAATGACATTGTGGACCCGTGAGAGAGACGGGAGAGATTGATGACTGAGTGAGGCCGAGGACCTAATTATGAGTGACATTTATGGGATCGGGCGGCACACTACAACGATTATATTGATTTATGATAGCATTTGGGCTCAAGGAACCCCTTCGGAGTCTGCACACACACCCAATGAGCGTGGTTGATTATATTGAGCGATGGATCTTCCCTGGATATGATCTTGTCCGAAGCATTATATACCTGGGGATGGATCTTTACCACGGGCTAGATTGGTCCTACTCAGTATTGAGTGACTGATGGTTAGTCGATGTATATATTCCAGGATGGATCTTTCCTGGCCCGGATTGGCCATATACAATACTGAGTGATTGAGCATTTGAGAGTGTGAGCACATCAGGCTGTCAGTATGGTGCATCATATACAACATGTGCATTGGCATGTAGAAGTAAAGGAGTTATATTCTTCTTATCATTTAGATTTGATCTATTTTACTGTTTTGAGTTTATCTGTTGAACTTGAAAGCATGCCTATGTTTCTGAACTGATATTTCAATATTGAACTGTATCGGTTGAGTTCGTCACTGTGAGCATGTAATTTTTACCCTAGCAAAGTATTCCTACAAAATAAATAAAGAAATTAACCCTATTTATTTTTAGATTTTTGTTTTTAAGATTTTGGTATTTATTTGGAATTATTTGCATTTTTAATTTTTTTAAGTTACAAAAACTAACAAAAAATATTTAAACCTTCATATCTTGTATTATTAGGTTTTTAATTTAGTTTAATGCATAATTACATTTTTAATTACTTCATTAAAAGAAAATCACAAACAATTATTTGTTCTTGACATTATTTTTAGTTTAGTATTAAATTAAGTAATTTTTTCTTTTTAAATTTAAGATTGACTAATTGTGCAAATAATACTAATAGATAATTAGTTAAATTTTACAAATTAAGATAAATTAGTACTTAATTTAGGGCTTATTTAAATTAATTAGTTTTTAAAATTAAAAAAAGAGGGTCTTGGCCAAATTGGGCCAATTTAAACTAGCCCAAACCCCAAACTTAACCCCAAAAAACCCAATCCCAAACCCTTTAGACCCGGGCTGCCACCTTCTCCCTCCACTCAATCTTGGTCGTGGATCTCTAATAGATCCAACAGTCTGGAACTCCCTCCCCTTTTAATATAAAAATGTCCTAAAACATTCACCCCCTCATTTCCAAACTCCCCATTCTCTCACATCTCTATCTCAAATCACTAAACCCTAGCCGCTCCTCCTCTCCTTCCCTCTCTTCCACCGCCACCCCTCCCACGGCAGCGTTGCCCGCCAGAATTCTCCACCGACGACGGCCAACCTCCAAAAAACCCTAAAACAACTTCAATCTACTCCTCTTCTCTTCCTCTACCTCACCCCACCAACCAAATCCAAAAAAAATCAATGCCTCTAAAACCAAAATAGGGCCAAAAACTCTACGCCGCCCTAACCCCGCTGCCGGAAAACGCCTACGATGGCGATGGACCTCAAAACTCACTCAAAATCACCATATACCCTCTTCTCATCCTCCTAAACCTCATACTACCAACCAAATCCCCCAAAACCCAACCAAAATCTGTAGATCTTAGATTCTAAAAGGGCCAAAACCCTTTTCATTTTTCCAGTCCGTCTAAAGATCCTCAGGCCAAGAACCCCTTTCACGGATCTCAAATCTATGATAGGTGTCTTGGAATGAGGGGTTTTCCGCTGGATAGATCTGTTTTAAAACCCTAAAATCAACCTAGCTGCAAAAAAATCCTCCTGCCAAGACCTCCCATCAAGGATCTCAGATCCCAGATGGGAGTCTTGACATGAGGGATTTTTCTCGGTTAGATCCATCTTTAATTTTTGCTATATTTTGTTATTTTCCTCCTTTATTAGTTTTATCTACGCATTTGTTATTTATTTCTGTTATTTACACATTTAATTTTGTTATTTCTGTTATTTTTCTCATTTCTATTATTTTCTGCATTTATTTATTATTATTATTATTATTATTATTATTATTATTATTATTATTATTATTATTATTATTCTGTTCTATAATTAATTAACTAATTAAATTGGACTTAGTTAAAAAATATATAAAGTCAGTGTAATCATATTCTATTATTTTTTATATCATTATGTGTAACGACCTGACTGGTCATTTTGAGCAGTTGCACTCGGTTCAGTGGTTTGAGGTATCGAGCAACTTCATAATATGTGTATTGAGTTGTGTGCATGGTTGAATTCAGTTAACAGATGATTCAGAGTCAAATTGGAAGAAGGAAACCAGTTTTGGAAGTTTAAATGGTGAGAATTTGATCGGAATTGGACTTTTGAGTAAATGGCCACGAAATGGGCTGTGGGTGATCTCAACAGCTTTGTATGGTAATTTTGGACTTAGGAGAACGTCCGGATTTGGATTTGGAGGTCTGTAGAGAAAAGTTGAAGTTTGGAAAATAGAAAAGTTTGATCCATAGTTGACTTTTGTGATATCGGGGTCTGAATGCGATTCCGAGAGTTGGAATAGCTCCGTTATGTCATTTTGGACTTGTCTGCAAAATTTGGCATCATTCCGGGTTGATTTGATAGGTTTCGGCATGCGTTTTGGAAGTTGGAAGGTTTGAAAGTTCCTAAGTTCGATTCATGGTGTGATTCGTTGTTTCAGCGTTATTTGATGTGATTTGTGACCTAGAGCGAGTCCATGTTGGGATATATGACTTGTTTGTGTGTTTGGACAGGGTCCCGGGGGCTTCGGGTGTGTTCCGGGTGGGCTACGGGTCATTTTCCCTTGTTTTTGAACTGCTTTCTTCTTCTTCTGATATTCTCTTTCACGATCGCAAACCGCCTTTCGCGTTCACGAAGCTTTGTTGTTGACCACCTGGAAATCCTTATTTGCATTCGCGTTTAGCACCTCGAGTTCGTGAAGCTCTGCCTTCTCCTTCATCGCGTTCGCGTTCCCCTTACGCGTTCGCATAGTTATGTTGTTCCACTCTTCGTATTCGCGTACTAGTTCACACGTTCGTGAAGAGCAGTCTCTGGGCTATAATATTTTTCTTCTTTGCATTCACGGACGTATTTTTGCGTTGAGAAACCTGGGCACGATACTTCACCATTTTTGGAGTTCAACAGCTCGATTTTGGGCGATTCCTTGTGGGTTTTTCAAGTAAAACGATTGGGCAAGTGTTCTTCACCTAGAATTGATTATATTCCATGAATTTGTCTTCATTTTATTATTTAATTTGTGATTTGGGTTGAGGGAAATGTTGGATTTTGAAGAAAATTCCTAAAATGAAAAATCATGATTTGAGGGGCCAAATGGTATCGGAATTTAATAAATCTTGTATGGCTGAACTCATGATAGAATGGGTATTCGATTTTTGTAAATTTTGTCGGGTTCCAAGGCGCGGGCTCGATGGTCGACTTTTGGGCCGATTTTTGGATTTTTGTTAAAGATTGAGACTTTATGGTCCGGAATAGTTTCTTATGTGTTTTATTTGTGCTTTGAAGTTAATTTGGTTAGATTTGAGCTGTCTGGAGGTCTTTTCACCCGAGAAGTGCATTTTAAAGTATCGATTTATCGTCTTTAAGGTAAGTATCTTGCCTAACCTTGTGTGGGAGAGCTCCTTAGGATTTGAGTCTTCTATGCTAATTGTAGTCCGTGCATGCGAGGTGACGAGTGTGTGCTCGGACTTATTCGTGGGAAATTTACTCTAGGTTTCTTAGGTCTTTATGTTCATTATGTGGAATGTATCTCGTTATGATTGGGTTTCCTAATTGCTTAAATTGCCTCTATATTCTCCATATGATGTTATTAGCTTTCCTCTAATTCTTACGTGTTACTTAACCCTTAATTGCCTTAATTGAAGTGATTGCCTTCCTTATTGTTTTGATACTTCTTGATTGTGAGTTCTTCTATGACTTCGTGCAAATATGTGACATGTCTAATTATTGTGGTTACCGGTGTAGTTATCACGTGCTTATTATGTCTTGTTGTTTTGTTGAGGTTATTGTGCCTCTTGGTTTTTCCGTGATCCTTATTATGTACTATTCATGCTTAAATTGACAATTATTCATGTTGAACAAGACTTGTGACATTCTCTTGGTAATTGACTATTTTTGAGTATGGATTCGAGTTGAGATCTATATTGCGAAGCTAACTGCTAAAACAAGATTGGTTATTGTTGATTCTCTTACCGGGAGGTTATGGTTTCTATTGTTGATTCCCTTGCCGGGATGTTATTGTTTCTATTGTTGATTCCCTTCCCGGGATGTTATTGTTTCTATTGTTTGGGTGAGAAAGAGTGTAAAACACGAAGGGTGATGCCGTGCATGATATTGTGAGTGAGTGTTAATGCACGAAGGGTGATGTCGTGCCGATATTGTGAGTGTAAAAGCACGAAGGGTGATACCGTGCCACATTATTGAGAGTAAAAGCACGAAGGGTGATGCCATGCCACATTATTGAGAGTAAATGCACGAAGGGTGATGTCGTGCACATTTCTATTTATGCATATGGTGAGGAAGAGTGATAAAGCACGAAGGGTGATGCCGTGCACTTTCTGTTTGTTGTGTTTATTTGTGGTTATCAATTCAAGTGTTTTAACTGTTCAGATTCCTTTACTGCTGTGATCCTTGTGATGAAACCCCATAGTGTTTTCAATACTTCGCCATATATATATATATATATATATATATATATATATATATATATATATATATATATTCCAACACTTCAAATTTCAATAATTATTTTATTTTTAATTCAATTAGTTACGCAATTAAATCCCCTTAAACCGTCTGAGGTTGTATTTTACTTAAAAAGGAATTTCTACTAAGTTAATTTATCAAATCTCATGTTAAAAGTAATAATTCATTCCATGTTGTATTTTAATTGAAAATGGTACTTTTTGTATTCAAATGATTTCTAAAAATAACTTCATCTTTTCTTGCTGAGTTCCCAATTGGCTTGGAAGCTGTACTCTACTTTATTATGTAAACGAAACTCCTTGGACATCTTAATTGCCTTGGTTATGGACCCTATATACTGAGTAATATGAGAACATTGTTGTGCAAAGAGAGATATAAATATGTGGGCACAAGGTACCGGGAGTTCTAAAGCTTTGGTAATTGAGGTTACGATATGAGACATCGAGTTTGATATGGTTGGAATTGCGCATCAGAAATGATATGATTTATTGAGCTGACATCGCCTTCCTTGTTTGAGTACATTTTTACTTGTCTGTGTTCCAGCTATGTTGGTGTTAATTTATTTGGTTATCTTTCGTTTTCATCCGTGTTTCTCTTTATTATTTCTACTGTTTGTATTTTGATTTCTCTCCATTGTTGATATTACCTCGTTATCTTTATCTCGATATTTTATTATCATATCCTATTCATTTCATTTGACCAGTAGGTGTCTTAACTGTTCCTCGTCACTACCCTACCGAGGTTAGTCTTGATACTTACTGGGCACCGCTGTGGTGTGCTCGTACTACACCTCTGTACATTTTTTTATGTACAGATCTAACTATTGATCGATAGTAGCTATGCGGGTTGTCGCGGTGGAGACTCACTGTAACCTGTTGCTGTGTTCGCAGGCCTCGGAGTCACCTTCGTTTGTATTTACGTTCCATTGATTCCTTCTCGTTCTGGAACAATGTTGTATTTATTTTGTGTAACTACTCTTAGAAAGGCTTATGATTTGTACCATCGGCTTTGGCAATTGTGATTTATTGAGAGTTATTGAATTTGAAGTCAGTAAATGTTAATGTTATTTCAGTAAATATTAGGCTTACCTAGTTTAGAGACTAGGTGCCATCACGACTCCTTCGGAGGGATTTTGGATCGTGACAAGTTGTTATCAGAGCTCTAGGTTCATAGGTGCTACGAGTCATAAGTAGGTTTAGTAGAGTCTTGCAGATCGGTATGGAGATGTTTGTACTTATCTTCGAGAGGCTACAAAACTGTTAGGAAATTCCACTTCTTTTATTCCTTATCATGCGATATTGATTCAACTCAAAGTATATGACTTATTTCCCTTTATATCCACTCGTGTATAATATTACGCTCTCAATGTCTGCTATGTGCCAGTGGTCTGTGATGCTACAGAGGGCCTACGAAGGATTCAGGGATGCTCAAGGCATTGTCTCAACATACTGTCCAGACTGAAGACAAAGAGGTATTGAGAGGCTATTAAATTGTTCATATGGAGGCACAACAATTTCCGGCATTTGTTTGATGAGTGCGAGCTTTGGAAGGTTTGATTGATTGGCTAGTCATCGAGATCTTGGCAGGGTCGCGAGGTGGATGTTGATTGAGGATAGCTGGTGGTATTGGATTGCCTTGTGATTTGTGTTGTACGAGCTGTGAAGGTTTGTTTTGCGGATCATCAGATGTTATTTTTTATGGATTTGTGCTAGGTGGAGGAGTCTAATAGCGGCATTTAGATTGTAGAGTCAGATTTATACCAGTTTTAGCCTGAGGTATATGTATATGTGGTATTGGTATGTTCCCAGATTTGGGGTATGACAAGGGTCTGAGAACTTGCATGAGATGATGTTGGGGCTTACATTATTTCTACGTCAATAATGGATCTACATTTCAACATCAAGGGGAGTCGGAGGAACAACTTCAGAATCACAGGAGGTCTATTCAGCGTGGGTATCGTGGTTGCGGTAGAGCGGGGTGCTTCAGAGGAAATGCAGTGGTTTATGAGCTTCTGGCTACGTGGTTCGTGTTAGGATCATCTATATTTGGGACTTTGATTAGGATTATTACATATCGACTATCCGAAGAAATGGGTCAGCTCAGTAGCATTGGGTCAGCATAGTAATGGAAGTAATTAGTCCTTTTGAATGGGAATTCCCTACTAGCATTTGTGGCAGCACTCTGGTATTGGAAGGTTTTTATGACTCAGTTGATTTGGGGAGATACGGTCCTAATGGCATAGTTACGTACGAGTGGATTTCGAGGAGTTCTCTATGGCTTGGGCAACAACTTGATTCTGCTGGCTGCTACGGGCATATGAATATGTTGCATATTGTGGATTTCTTCTAAATAGGTATCAGAAATTAATAGGGTGTTGGCATTGTTGACTGTTATATGTGAAAAGTGTGCATTTTTGGAAAGGATCTTGAGTTTTGGTTTTCGGGAGCGTGTCTAGTAGCATGGTGGTTGCGGGTATAGACCTGTAATTTTTGACTCTCCCCAAGATTTTACATATTTTAGCGTAAAATGTTTAGTTTAGGCTTAGTATCGCTATTCTAAATAGTTTTGACTCTTTTACTTTATTTTATCACCAAAATAAAAATATTTTCTTTTATTTAGCTAATTAATATTTTAATCTAGTTACTTTTAATTTATCTACCTTACATAAAATTCAAAAATACAAAAAATAATTTCCTTTGTTTTCAGGAATATTATTTTAATTTTACAATGATTTTTTTTTTATCTTTTAGTATGATATTTGAAAAATACCAAAAATAGGTTTGTTTTAACAGTTAGATTTATTTTAATAGTTATTTTACTTAAGTAGGATTAATTAGTAAATAGGTAGTATTTTTAGTTTTGTTCAAGGAGAAAAATAAAATTTGGGCTCAAACAATCCATTTTTTAGGCCCAATTTTCGGACCCTCAGCCCATAGATCCAAGCCCAATACCCATAAAACCCTAACACTTTAAAAGGACTCTTCTTCTACATCTTTAAACCTAGACCTAGCTAAAACAAATATGCCTACAACCTAGAAGAACTCCCTAAAAAATAAGCCACAGTAGCCTAACTCATTCCTTCTCCACTCACCTGCCGGAACGTCTTTTTCCGGTGAGAGAAAGGCTCACACAGTCCCCCACGCGTCACCCATTGGTCCCCGTTTCTCCACTCTCTCCTCCACATCACCAAACAAATACACAAACCTCTCTGAATACTCTTGTACGACCCCAAAGAACCCCACACTCACTCATCCGGGAAAATCATTCCTGACAGATGCGAAAGCTGGATAAATATTGGGCATTGGATTGAGCGCCAGCTCGCTCGATCATGGCCTTCCATTTTTCCACGTTCCCTATAAAGCATTAACTTGTTAGACTTTTGATATGTTTGTCATTCCAGAAAACCGACGAACGAGCAAAAGTCGATCCTAGTGGGTTTCGGCTCAAACATGTCTATTCTAAATAAGACAATTGGTCTTGTGGGTATTGATATAGAAGTTAACGAATATGTGTTGCTGTTCAGATGTAGGAAGGAACTATCCCTCTTACAACAACACCTCAAAGACTTGGAGAAAATGGAGGAAAATGCGATAGAAGCAACTGAAAACTGGAGCAAAGTGTGCAAAGAATGGTTGTCATATATTTGAGGTTTTAGTTTATCATTTGACTGAGGTGATTCGGGTTTCGAGCTTTCCGGTGTCGATTAGAGGTTCCGGTTTGTAATTATGGAATTTCTGTCCAAGGATTGTTGCTTTGTTTATCTCGATTGATTTGCAGTTTTCAGCTTTGTTCATCAATAAAAGGTTCATTTCTCAATTTTCATTCTCATTTCATTGTGTTATGATAGCTTGGTGTGCGTGTTGGTTGATTTGTGATTCTAAATTGTTTGAGTAGTATGTCTTAGTTTTCATTTAAATTGTTATAATTAGTTTTATTTCGATTGTGATGTATGTAGTCTTGGTTCTTGTATAAATACTTTTAATCGGGTAGATGAAAAAATTGGAGTTGTTTCTTTCTTGGCAAGGGATAAGAATGGGCCATAAGGTGGGTTTTGGACCATAAAAAATCTGGCCATGTAATAAATCATGTTAGCTAGCCTATTTGCCCCCCAATAATATTTTGTTCATAAATTTGGCCTTACAACAATCTCAAAGATTAGGAAAATAATTAAATGCCCTAGTTGCTTTAGGTGTGATTAATGATTATCATCGTGACTATGGGTACGATTCCCCTGACATGGTTACGATACGTAATTCCCAAATTCGGGTGCACATTTCATGTGACCCGAGCACAATTTGAAGCAGTAATAAAATTAAACATGTTGTAGATCATAGGTACGGTTCCCGTGATGCGATTCGCAATGCATACCAAACAAAGGAGTGCGCGACATTGTGACTTGTTCAAACAAACTCCATAAATGTTAAAAGCGGTTAAAAGGAATAAAATGCACATAGGTTCTAAATATGTATTAATCAGATAATTAGGCCAATTATTAATAGTTGAACGATCATGCTAAAACCACAGAACCCGAGAATGCCTAACACCTTTGTCGCATCCCCTTTTTTCCCTCCACAGAGAGAGAGGTCCGGATTCCGACATTCATGAGGGGCGTAATAACTCATTTTCTTTTGGGAATTTAGGTTTTTTGAAGAGTCGCCACCTAACGGATTATGGTGCGTTAGGGCACCTAGAGCAAGTAACTTTTGGACTAGTTTGCATTACCAGAGATTTAGGGTAAGAATCGAAATAACCTTGAGGGGAAGGTGTTAGGAACCCCTCTTAATGCACAATGGTGGGTCCCGGCCGAACTTATACTTATGATTAGTCCTCTAAACAAATAAATAGTTTACACACATTCTTGCAAATAAAAGCATGTTTTGGACATTGTATGACTCAAGTAATGAGATAAAAAGGAAAAGACTTGAACAAATTGCATACATATAGAAAAGTAAAGTTTAAATATCAGGAATTGGGAAAGAGGGGTCCTAGGTTGGTTGGCCTACAGGATCATCCCACACAATGCCCGGTAAATACTCCTCAATGAGGGACTACACGTGACATAGAGCGTAGTCATCATATCCTTACTACCCAATTCCCTCCCCTTGGTCCTAGCCTAAAGTGCTCTAGCAACCTTGAAAATGCCTATGCGTGCACTACCCGTCCCTCCTTGTGGCCCTTGAGGTACTTAGGACCTCTACTTTTGGACAGTTGTAGACTCTCCTAAGTTATTTGAAGGAGAAAAGTCTAAGCACCAGTCAAAACAATTAGGACTGCACATAAAGAAGGAACAAGTAATGGACCACATTTTTACCTCTACAAGCAGAACAGATAAATGCACGTCTCAGACAACAGTCAGATATTTAAGAGAAAATCCTAGAACATGATATCTAGGTGAGCAGGGATTATACAATATTGAATTAAGACAGAGTGTCAAAGACCTATTAGCTTGCCTACTAATTTTTTAGACCTGTTAAATCTGAACAGTTTTAAATAATAAAACACAATTTCATAGTTGCAGAATTTAAATCGCCCTAGAGGCTTGCCTATGCGCATAACAATGGTATTGTCACGACCCTGGTTCGCCCTCCATGAACCATCGTGATGACACCTAGTCTCTATGACTAGGTAAGCCTAACAATGCAGAAAATAAACCAATTTGCGGAAGAAATAATATAAAACTGAAATAGTAAAATAAAATAGTATTTAAAAATGCCGCTCGACATACACAATATCAACTCTAATAAAAAACTAATACATTTCCCAAAATCCGGAATATCATGAACACAAGCCTTTGAATGTATACAAGTATCTAACTCTAGAATATCTTACAAGAAAAGAAAATATAGAAGGGCTAATACTTAAAAGGGAGAGTAGAAAGGGACTCTTCGGTCTGCGGACGCGGCATATATACCTCGGAGTCCCTACGAATGCCTCATCTCAAGTGTGATAAGTCTGGGTGGAGGTACCTGGATCTACATATGAAAAACATGCATAGAAAAGGGAATGAGTACACCACAGTGGTACTCAGTAAGTGCCAAGCCTAACTTCGATCGGGTAGTGACGATGAAGGTCAGGGCCCTACTGAGATTAAATAAAATATACGGTGTGACAGTATAAGATAAAGCAGTACAGTTGAAAGATAACAATAATAATCAGTACATGATAATAAAGATAACTACAACTGAAACAGAGGAAAAACAATCACAAGGAATACTACTCTTCACAAAGATAGTAACCGGGGATCTCTCAGTATCCCGAGGATCTATTAGTACCCTCAATATGTGCCAGGGATCTCTTGGTATCCTCAATATATGCTAGAGATCTCCTGGTATCATGAGGATCTCTTGGTATCCTCAATATACGTGCTAGGGATCTCTCGGTATCCCTCACCTTAGCTCAAATCATAAATACATACAGGGGATCTCCCGGGATACCGTCGCATAGCCTCAAAGTAAAAACACACAGCAACAACACAAGGAATACTCAATTAAGCTCAATTTCGTACCAAGAAAAACAGGTAATTCTAACCTAACATGCCTCACATAATACAATTAAGGCAGTTTAAGTAATAAAACAATTAAGTCAATTAAACATGCTTCTCTAAGCTAACTACAGGCTAAAATTTCAAGTAGAGTAAGCAGGAAAAGAAAACACAATTAAAGCTACTTTAGTGAAAATAGGTTTTTCAACAATTAGCACAAGTACGCACTCGTCACCTCACGTACAAGGCATTTCAATTACCACAATACCAAATCCTAAGGGGAATGTCCCCCACACAAGGTTAGGCAAGCCACTTACCTCGAACCAGCTCAAATAAACCCGAAACCACGCTCTTGCCATGAGTACTCGACTCCAAATGGCCCAAATCTATTCAATTCAATTTCATAATGTAAATAACACTTCAAGTATCTGATTCTACAAAGAAATTCTAAGCTAATACGCGAAATTAGGTAAATGACCAAAATGCCCTCGGGCCCACATCTCAGAATCGGGTAAAATTTACATTTTCAGAATCCTCACGCTCCCACAAGTTCAGTCATACCAAAAGTACCAAAATCCAAGGTCAGATTCCCAATCAAAAGTCGAATTCTAGGTGTAAGAACTATCTTCCAACTTTTCCCCAATTTTCATCTCCAATCTGAAATTAAATGATAAAACTAAGAATAGATTGATGGAATATAACTAGAAAGGGTTAAATAATTGTTACCCAATGATTTCCTCTTCAACTTCCTCCCAAAATTGCCCTATCTCGAGCTCCAATTTAATTTTTCCAAGTTTTAAAACTAAACCCTCAAAATTCCTATTTTCTGACCAGTGAAACCGCATCTGCGGTCCCATTTCTGCGGAGCCAAGGTCGCATCTGCAACTTTTCATTAAAGGAGGACTTTCCGCACCTACGACTACCTTACCTCAAATGCGGAGATGCTTCTGCGGTGCCCTGGCCGCATCTGTGGTCAACTCCCTTTTTGCCTTAAACCGCTTCTGTGGTTGCTCGACCGCTTCTGCGGCCTCACACTTGCGGTCCCCAAGCTGCAGGTGTGGTTATGACAGTAGACTTAAAGCTTCAGCTGCAACTTTCAACTCCAAACCTTTCCGTCAAACATCCGAAATAATCCCGAGGCCCCCAAGACCTCAACCAAAAGTACGAACAAGTCATATACCACTATCCAAACTTATAACAATCCTTAGAACACCTAAAACAACATCGAAATGACGAATCAACCATGGATTCAATACTAAGAACTCCAAAACTCTAAATTTACGCTTTCGATCAAAAAGTCTATCAAACCTTGCCTGAATGACCTGAAATTTTGCACACACATCACATTCAACACTACGGAGCTACTCCAACTTCTGAAATTCTATTCCGACCCTCGGATCAAAATCTCACTAACGAACCGGAAACTTCAAAATTTGACTTTCGGCATTTCAAGCCTAAATTAGCTACGGATCTCCAATACACAATCCGAACATGCCCCTAAGCCCAAAATCACCCAACGGAACTAATAGAACCATTGGAATTCCATTCCGAGGCCGTCTTCATACTGTTCCAACTACGGTCAAATTTTCCAAGACTTAAGCTCTCATTTAGGGACTAAGTGTCCCAAAACTCTCCGAAACCCAAAACCAAATATCCCGGCAAATCAAAATAGCAGAAATAGATACGGAAAAATCAGTTAATAGAGGATCGGGACATAAATTTTTAAGACGACCGGCCGGGTCATCACATGTGTCCTAAGAACATGATATCTATTAGGAATGCAGTAAAACAATGATCAATTTTAAACGGACAACTTGAGATCCTATAGACATATTTTCTAGCAGCATTAATCAAGGCAGTATTTGATAAAACGTATTTAAAGAAACGGATAGTAAATTAAACCAATCCAAACATGAATTAGACAGATTTATTTAACTAAACTGATTTTAAGTTCTATCAGCATGATTTCTATTAGAGTCGAGTTTAATCCCTATAGGCATGGTATCTTGTTATTAAAGCTAGCTCTTGAACTTATAAGCATGATATCTAAGAAGACGAATGTGAATACATGCTGTAACAAAAACTGAACTTTAGTTACTTTATATCTATAGGCATGATATCTAAATATAAGGCTAATTTTGACCCTCTAGGCATGATCTCTATTATTAAAGCCATTTTGATCCTATAGGCATGGTTTCTAATACTGTGAAAGTAAAGCAAACATAGCAAATTAACATAAACCTATAGGCATGGCATCTACCCGATTTACCTAACATATATATATAACTACCCACCCCTTTTCACTAATCACCCCAATGTTGTTTACAAATAATTATTACAGACCAGTAGAATAAATTACATAAACATATAAAGAAAAACAAGAAGTTAACTATAGGGAGCCTGAAGCAGGCCCAAGTGACTTCCCAAGCCTCCAATAGCCTTAAATGCCAAAGTTCTATAGCCAATTTTGTATCTAGGTGTGTCAGAGTTTCCTAAGGACCTCAAGGATCCCGGGAAGTGCTCACACCTAGACTTTTTCTCAAATAATAATTGATTTAGGTGCAGTGTGAAAAGGCCAGCTCTGACATGCCAGAGTTTAGAGAGATCTCAAGGATCTCAAGGCAGTACACATGCCAGAGGGGAAAAACCTAATATTCTAGGAGTAATGTGAGAGTGCATGATGACTTTGAAAGAGTTTGGTAAATAGTTAGAAGTGAAAGGATTCAGAAACAGTTTTCTTTTAAAAAATAATAGGAGTGACCAGTTTTTAAGAAGAATGCTAGGAGTAGGAGCAGCAGTTTTGAAATTATTCTGAGGAAAACACACTCAGCAAACAACCCAATTAATCAAGGACTACCTAGATTCACTTAACAGGTAGGTTCACAAATAAGGGGTGAAGGGGATTAGGAAACATATAGGATTGAGACTACATAAACAGGGAACTGATGCAACAAATGTCTGGAGTATACTAAACAGATTGGTCATAGACATAGAGAAAGAATAAGACAGAATCATATTGGCAACAAAGATATGCTGAACAGAATTGAACACAATCAGGACCAATTGAATGTACTAGAAGACTAAATAACTAACAAATTCATACCAATTAAAGGGAGGGGT
The DNA here is from genome assembly GCF_000393655.2 of Nicotiana sylvestris. Lineage (NCBI taxonomy): Eukaryota > Viridiplantae > Streptophyta > Magnoliopsida > Solanales > Solanaceae > Nicotiana > Nicotiana sylvestris. Next base: position 151,708,606 of record NC_091068.1, read on the forward strand.
AAGGGAACTAGGTAACACATGCTGGACAGATATCAAAGAACTAAATGAAGTCAGTCATGCTAATTACTCATAAGGCAGAATCTAGACATGCTTAATAACAACAAACAGAGAAACCAAATTGAATAACCAATACAGGAACAAACACATATGTATAGGCATAGAACACATGGAGTTGAGTTTTAAAATCTAACTGGAGACATACCAGTTAATGAAGAGAGCACAAAATGTAAAGAGAGGGTAGTTCAATATCTAGCCTTGGCTTACAGCCGGCTAGATCAGTGATTATCACAAGTAGCAGAGCAAGAAAGGAGTGTTTTGAGTGTGAGTGTGTGTTCTTTGAACTTGTGTTCGTTGTCCTTGAACTGAGAGTAAGGGAGAGTATATATAGCAGTTTAGGAGTGGAGCAGAATAAGGTAAAGAAATCCTAATTCAACAATCAAGGAAATTACAAAATCAATCACACACGAAATTAGCATGGTCTTCCTTTAATTAAGGACAAATACCCAACGGTTAAAGGACAGGAGTCACTTATGAAAAGAAAATCAAATCAGACCTAAGTAAAGAGGTAAACAACTAGAGGTTTAAATTAAGGATGTAATCGTGAAGAATCAATGACATTACAGACAATTAAGGCAATAAGAATAATTAGAGTCATAAACAAGGGAATAAATCAATAATTAGCACATACTTTTGAACAAGCAAATCAGTAAATCGAAATTCAAAATAATATTGATTTAAAGAGAGGGAAAATATAAGTTTTCCAAAAATAGATGAGTAGGCTGAACAAAACTTCATAAACGCACACAAATGAGTCGAGAGATCGACTCAAAAACCCTAGTAGAGATGAACTAGGGTAGAAGTCACAAGATACTGAATTAGGCTAAAGGGGAAAATCATGAAAGTCAAAGCACAACATCAACAATGTAACAAGTAGTTCGGAAAGGCTCAGAATCGAAGCAAAAACATAAGAAAATTAGGTCTTTGACATAAAATAGTTAGGGTCCAAACAATCTTAGCATAAATCAGTCAATAATACCTAAGAACATATGATTAACACTCGAAAATCAGGAAAACTTGAGAAGACGAGTTTCAGTAAACCCTAGTTTTAGGAAGAACGGAAAATCACTTGGAAAATCAGAAACCTTCAAGAAACATGTGAAATACGTTCAATCCATCTCGGATCTATACAGATCTGAGAGGATCAAAGATAAAATTAAGTTTTTGAGAGGCAAAACAGAGATGAGGACTTAGACTTACGAGACCATGGATTCAAGACAAGAATTAGAAAGATCTTAATCAAGGTCGAACTATATGGCCTGAAAACAACAAGAAAAACCCAAGGTATAAATAGACCGCCTAGGTCCCTTGAAGATCTCTTCAAGGATCCAAAATGGAGATGCCATAGCAAATAGGAGGCCACTAGAAGCCTAAGGCTGTGAAGAACCATCATATGAGGGCAGTAGGTGAGTGACGATGTTTGGAGATTAAGGTTTTGGTTGAGAGCTTTTGAGATATGAGAGGATTAGGTGATGGCGGGGGAAGAGTGGTAAATGATTAGGGTTTTGGGGTATAGGTTAGTTTAATTATGAAAAGGGAAAACCTGTCCGTTGATCAAAATGATCAACGGTCAGGATTTGGCTGGGTATTGGGTTGGGCAGATGGGCATTTGGGCCTGGGGTTCCTGGGCTGGGTAATTTAGTTGAAAATTAGGCTGGTATTGGGCTTGGATTGAGGCTGAAATTGAAATGAAATTAGTCTAGATTTTAAATAGCCATTTTCATTACTATATAATTTATATAAATAATAAATGGTTTCCAAAAGAATATTCTAGTGTACTAAAATGATTAAAAATAGTTGTTTAGCATTTTAAAAATATAAAGGATCATTTTATGCATCAACAATGCAATTATACATTAGTAGGGCTATTATTGTAAAGATATGCAATTTAGCTTAAAAAATATAAATGCAATTATAAAAAATGCACTAAAAATATTTAAACAATATTTTGGCATAAATAAATAATTTAGATGACTAAATCACCACAAAAATAATTTGAAGGATAATTATTGGAGATTTTATAAATAAAAGGGGAGAAATAAATTAGTTCGGAGCTTTTTTTATTCTAAAAATTATAAAAATTTATAAAAATGCTTATGCATGCTTATAATTGCATATGTTCTGTTTTGAAAGTATATATATGTATTTAAAAATATATGAGGAAAAATTGGATATCAACAGCTGTCCGGGAAGGATGAAAGAGTTTTCGGGTAAAGAAATGATGGCCAACTTTGACCGGGCGGGATGTTTTGAAAGACAGAGGCTGGACTCTGGTCTTCGAGTTTCCTACATATCCCTGGTCTTACAGGAATCAGACCATGTGTAGTTCTGGATTCATCGGCGAAACATACTGTCACACCTCCTTTTTCCTACCCCTGAAGGGGTATAAAAGAGTTTTTCCAATTAAAGTGATAATCGAAACGAGATTATTTTATTTAGAAATCAGAGTCACCACATGGGATAATTTATGGTGTCCCAAGTCACCGGTTTTAAAATCCTGAATAAAGGAAGTTTGACTTTGTTTTTCAGTCCGCGAAACACAGAAATCCGGGTAAGGAATTCTGTTAACCCGGGAGAAGGTGTTAGGCATTCCCGGGTTCCGTGGTTTTAGCACGGTCGTTCAACTATTAATATTGGCCTAATTATCGGATTTTTATACGTTTTAAATCTATTGTGCATTTTAACTTTATAACCGCTTTTAATAATCCAATTGTTATACAAATATTTATTTAATACAAGTTACGAATCATGTCACGGGAACCGTACCCACGATCCACAATATATTTATATTATTAATAAGATTAAATTGTGACCGGGTCACATCAATGTACCCCGAATTTTAGAAATTAAGCGTCACAACTACGTCACGGGACCCATACCCGTAGCTATGATAAATTTATTATAGCGTGCCTAAAGCAAACTACGAAGGTTCATGAATTGTTAATCTCCATACCATGCGAAATACATGAACAAAAACAAATAGAAGCTACATTAAAAAAATTGTTACATATATGATGAAAAATCTACCATTACTTGAACAATTTTTTAGTGCAAAAAAAAGATTTGACATTTGAACAGATATTTCAGAGAAAAAACTCAACTTCACCAATGAGAAATGCTTACTTGAACTTTGTGCCTTTTTTCACCTTATGCTGGCTCACAAATGCAAGTGTTGAACTATACAAGTACAAGAATCATGGCTCAAATCCTATGCTGAAGAGGTACCAAGATTGGCCACAACGACACAGTCAAAAATATGGAAATAAAGATGAGTGAAATATGCGATTTCGGACTTGTCATTCCAATGTTCAATTTATCGACTTCTTTAATTCCCTCAACATTTCTTACAACCTTACTGACAATGATTTTGCAGACATGACAAAACTCAAGGATTCAACTCCTTATATAATTTCCTTGCATTTGATTACGTTTTTAGACATGGAAACGGCTGGGACAAGAGCTCGACGGAAACAAAACCACGATGGAAAAATCGGATCGGCGACTTCTAAAGACTCAGTAGCAGAAACGGATAACTTCGAAGATTCGAAAGATTATGCAATTTGGACAATGAACACGGATGGTTCATGTCTGATTTTCGGCTATCAAAGATGGAGTTTGGGGAATTTTATGGCCAAATTTGGGGCTGTTTTGAGGTTGCACTTTTAGGTGTTTTTTGTGCTGATTTGTAGCTTTGTTTGGCAGCATTTTTAATTTCTACACAGCTGATTCTCGGCGGATTATCGGAGGGATTTTGATATTATTTCAGCTGGATTTGGGGCTGGAGTTTAAGGGTGTTCTGAAGCTGATTTGGGTATTTTTTGAATTGGGGAATAGAGGTTAGGGATGAAGACCAAAAAGAGCTCCAAAAACAAGGGAGGTGCGACTATTTTTTTTTCTGAAGAAGAAGATCCAAGGCTGCTGTGTATATCTCTTCTGTTGCTGATGGCTTAGGTTAGATTAGAAGAACGAGAGAACCAATGGGGGGTCTTAGGTTAAGGATGAGGTAATGGGCTAAAGGTTATTTGGGCTTCAAAATTAGGTCCAACACTAAAAATAGACTAAAGAATTCATTAATATGGGATAAACCAACCCAAGACTAACTCTTCCTTCTAAAATTATATACAATTTATAATATAAAAATATAAACTAATCTTAATTAATTAAACTAAACTATATTAAAATATGAAACTACTTTTTTGTGTTTTCAATATTATATAAAAATAAGGTACTATTTTTGTATATTTTTTATTTAAATTTATGAAAGATACATAAAATAAAATATTTTTTTGTAATTTTTATTTCTATGACTAAATAAAGTAAAAGAGTCAAAACTAGTTAAAATAATGATATTAGGACTAAACTAGATATTTACATGCTAAAATATAAAAACTCTTGGGGAGGGTCAAAAATCACATGTCTACAGCTGCCCCTCTTTGACTGAAAACACGAAGAGTTTTCAGACAAAGAATGACTAGACAAGTTTTTTGACCCGACCCTTATTTAGAGAGACCAAAACTAAGAGAAAGGGGAATGTGACCAAGCTCTGGTATTTGAGCTGCCTATATATCCTTGGCTATAAAGGAATCAGGCCACGTGTAGTTCAGAAGTAGGAACAGTAATGGTGTGTACTAAGGTGGGGAGCCGGTCGAGGTACCATTCCGTCGAGGTTCCGGTCCACGGTCCTGTTATTACATCAAAATCAAAAAATGAAAAAGACTAACTAAGCCTGTCAACTATGAGTTACAAGATTCCTATCTATAAGTCTTGTGAAACTTGATCTTGAGTCTTGAATGGTTCTTCATGCAGACTTTAGATTTGAACCTTGACGCTTGCTAGCTGCAGGTGCTAGTTCATTCTTCTTTGGATCAAGACCAAACATGCAATGCTCGTGATTTCGGCTATGTCTTGAGCAGTTCACATCTTTCTCTACTTCTACATTTTGGATTCACTTCTTTGTTTTCTTTTTTATTCTGCATTGTGACTAACTTTTGTTGATCATCCTGGACTGTTGACTTGCATTCTTGCCGCAAGCTTCTGCTACTTCTAACTTGAATTGAATTCTGAAATGACTTCCCTTGTTCTCTAGGAGGGTGCCTGATGCCAAAACTTGAACTATATTCCCTTGTTCTCCAGGTGGGCACCTGATTGCCAAAACATGAACTGTATTTCCTTGTTCTCCAGGTGAGCGCTTGATGCCAAAACATGAACTATATTCCCTTGTTCTCTTGGTGGGCTCCTGATTGCCGAAACTTGAACTGTATTCCCTTATTCTCTAGGTGGGCGCCTGATTGCCAAAACTTGAACTGTATTCCCTTGTTCTCCAGGTGGGCGCCTGATTGCTAAGACTTGAAATGTATTCCCTTGTTCTCTAGGTGGGCGCCTGATTCCCAAAACTTGAACTGTATTTCCTTGTTCTCCAGGTGGACGTCTGATTGCCAAAACTTGAATGGTATTCCCTTGTTCTACAGGTGGGCGCCTAATTTCCAAAACTTGAACAATATTCCCTTATTCTCTAGGTGGACGCCTGATTGCCAAAACTTTAATTGTATTTCCTTGTTCTCCAGGTGGGCGTCTGATTGCCAAAACATGAACTATATTCCCTTGTTCTCCAGGTGGGCGCCTGATTGCTTAAAACTTGAACTGTATTCCCTTGTTCTCCAGGTATGCGCCTAATTACCAAAACTTAATTGTATTCCCTTGTTCTCCAGGTGGGCACCTGATTGCCAAAAACTTGAACTGTATTCCCTTGTTCTACAGGTGGGCACCTGAACAAGGGAATACAGTTAAGTTTTGGCAATCAGGTGCCCACCTGGAGAATAAGGGAATACAGTTCAAGTTTTTGGCAATCAGGCACCCACCTTATTCTCCAGGTGGGCGCCTGATTGCCAAAAACTTGAACTGTATTCTTTTGTTCTCCAGGTTTGTGCCTGATTGCCAAAACTTGAACTGTATTCCCTTGTTCTCCAGGTGGGTGCCTGACTGCCAAAACTTGAACTATATTCCCTTGTTCTCCAGGTGGGCGCCTGACATTACAACAAAACAGACAAAACAAAAGAAACTTTTCTGCCCCAGTTTGGTATCTAGGCACATCTGTGAGTGTTAATCGAAGCATGTTACCCCAAAATCTCTAAGAATTTAAACCTAAATCCCATTATTTAGGAGGGTCCTGAAAACTTCAAATTAAATATCATCTTAAGAGTGACAACTTTAAAGCTAAATTATATTTCCTAAAGGTAGAACTTACGCTAACTCTTGTTATCTATGAAGGTCTTGAAATTTAACTAGGTCCTATTATCCAGGAGGGTACTGAGAACTTTTAAAATTAAATCCCATTATCCAGGAGGGTCCTGAAAATTTTAAATTAAATTCCATTATCCAGAAGGGTCCTGATTTTTTTTTTTAATATTAAATCCCATTATCTATGAGGGTCCTGAAAAGCCGAGAATGAACTTACCTGATCCTTGATCTCTTCCTGGAGGATCTCTACAGAACGAACGTAATTTCTTGCCCCTGAACCATGATTTTCCTCATGGAGGGTTCCTTTAGATCGAACAAATTTTTCTTTCCCCTTCTCAAACCGCCTTTGTGCTGACAAAATTTGGGCACGACACTTGAAAAGATTCAAACTTCCAAGCTTTGATTTGGACACGATTTTCGTCCTTGTTTCAAACAAAGAAAACTTGTGAGTTTATAAATATGGTGGTTGGTTTGTGGCCTTGACTTTGGGGGCGATTACTCCTTCACTTCCCATTATAACTTTGGTTTCAACTCGAAAGACCTTGCTTGTTTAGTGACTAACCACTTTCTCTGTCACCCTTATCACAGAAAACACCTCTGATCCATTCAAACCCAACATCCTCTATCTGTTGCATTTTGTTCGTGAATTGACATTTACCGAACCTTTGTATTTCATATGAATCCCAAAGCACGTCGATTGTTACCAACACAGTGCGCTTGCCATTCTTTTCTGATGTATGCCACTGGCCTTGAGCTTGAGGCCTATTGCTCCTTCACTTTCTATGATAACTTTGATTTCCACTTGGAAGACTTTGCTTGTTATTGGTTAACCACTTTCTCTGTCAACATTATCACAGAAAATACCTTTGATTCGTTCAAACCCAACACCCTCTAACTGTTGCATTGTTCATGAATTGACATATACCGAACCTTTGTATTTCGCATGAATCCCAAACCACGTTGATTGTTACCAACTTAGTGCGCATGTTGTTCTTTCCTGACTTATGCCATTTTGATGTGCTAGCCAGATCCTGTTTGTTGCAATTGGAAAGCTGGTGGCAAATTTTGAAGTCATTTCTAACTTTTTTTGACCAACCAGACTCAGGAAGAGGAAGTAAACAAGACAAAAGGAACAGAGTAAAGGACAATGGAAAAAGATGATTCCTAACAAGAAAACTGCAAAGTAGAAACTTATCAGATGTGGATACCAACTCTAATGACCATGACATGCACCTTTGGATTAAGTGGCCTAATCTGTCTAGCAGGTCTGATGTTCAACTCTTGTTATACCCCTAAACCATGAAGCTGGGCTTCAATGCTTCAATTATCCAATCTGATTCACGATCCTTATTCGACTTATGGTGCCCGAAGGATTTTCACCATCAACCCTCTCTCATTTTTCTCTTTCTCTCAACTCACCATCACCTTATGGTGCCTGTGAAGGTTTTCACCAATAAGATTCTCTCATTTTGTTCTTTTCTTCTTATTTCCTCTGATTCTGCAGATGGCAAGGCATCAACCATGGTAAAAATATCATATGGTCCTGGCATAGCTAACGCGACACTCTCAAAGATTATCTGGGAGGTCGTTTTTGGACTGTAATGTGGCTTTTGGACAGGGTTAGAAAGAAAGGATATCATAAAGGCTCAAAATAACTAAGACAACGGGGTTAATTTATTTACAACTTTTGGAATCCATTTTAAAACTTTGCCCCAATTTCTAAAACAAGGGAATTTGATTCTTTTTTTTTCTTTTTCTTTTGATGGAGTTACTAAGAAAGACTACCTCACTCTCGACTTCGTGAGATTATAAAATATTTTATTTGGTATGACAGAACTGTAAGGCTCCCTACGTATCTTGTGGTGACAAGAATCAGATCAAACGTAGTTCAAAAAGATACTTTCTTGTTACTATTTTCCTTTTTTTCTTTTTTCTTTTTTTCCTTTTTCTTTTTCCTTCTTTTTTCTTTTTTTTTCTTTTTCCTTTTTTTATCCTTATTTTTCTCTTTTTTTTTTGAATTTTCCTTTTGAAATGAACTTTCTAAAATAAACCTATGGGGACACGAACTCTTCTTTTTTTTTTCTTTTTTTTTTCTTATAACTCTAACTTAATTCCAAAAGAGGGGAGGTCAAAGAAATCAGTACAGGCTCAAAAGGATATCAAATGGTATAAGTGTTTGGGTAGCTGAAAGAGGGTCTTCCAATCCCTAAAAATGCAAATTACAACACGTTCAACTTGAGAATGAAAAAGAAGATCATGCACAACATTCTTTTACCGCTTCGCATTGATATCACTGATATGCCTTCCACTTTTTCTTTAGTGCCTTGTCAAGTACAGAACTCTCGTTGGGTTATTTCTTCTTAACGATGGATGCCCTCCGTCTGCTTGGAGCAAAATCCCTTGACTTTATCTTGCTACTTGAAATTTTTCTTGAACTCAAAGTTGCTCACTTCAAATTGTTAGGAATCCACTCTCCTTTAACGAATTTTTGTCCTATTAACTTCCCAAATTACCTACCCCAGTTTCACATAGTTTGGGATTTAAATGATCTCAAAATGCCTTTACTCATTTCCCTCAAATATCCCTATCATCTTCAAATTGTTTCATTTCTTCTTGATTAAACTAACTTTTAAGACCATGCCTAGAAGTATGTGTGCGTGTCATGTCACTAGAGATATCATGAAAAGAACTATAAAAGGAAAAGAGAGTTGAACAAAATTGACTAGAAATAACAGAAAACAAAAAATTGCATTAGACAGACGATGAAAGGGTTTGAACAACCAGACAAGCAAAATAAATTTGGGATACAACCCTGGAACAAACCTAGATAACACTAAATGAGTTACTACGACTAAAGGAACTAGGCAAAGTAAAATGATAGAAGGGTTTGAGTCACAAGATAACATCTAGATTACAATCCTGAAATAACCCATATAGAAATGACAAGAAAATAAACCACCAAGACTCCTCCTTGGCTAGCTAAGAAAGGAGCGTCTTACCAATTACCAAGCTCGGCATCTTAGCCATTGAGTTCCACATCAATATTACCAAGACCATTACCAATTTCAATATCATTAACTTCGGTAAGCATGTTCCCAAGAGAATTCTCATGCTCCCTGTCACCACGCATCATCCCCACAATGTGTGCATCATCATGTGCAGGTAAAGGATTCTGCGCGATATGCTGGGTGTCACTGTCCTAGATCATAATTGTCCCTTCTTGAATTATTCTTTCTATTTCCTTTTTCAAAGCACGATAATCTTCAATGCTATGACCTTGGACATTAGAGTGGTACATGCACCGTACAATAGGATCAAAACTCTTTGCATGTGGGTCCGGAGTATAGTCGAGGAGCGGTTCAATCAGGCTAGAGTGTTTTAACTTTTTAAATAGGCTTGTATAGGATTCTCCGATTGGCGTGAAACTATTTATTTGCCCTTGTTTCCCTCCATGCCCCAGTTTTCTAGGGTTGTTGGATGCTCGAAAATGTTGTGAAGGCAAGAGTGCATTATGCGGTGCTAGCGCTCGCCATAAGGAGTGACCCGGTGGTTGGACAGATGACCAGACATTGTTCGGAGGATGATATTGAGGTGGATTATGTGGAGCTCAAGGATAGGTTTGGGGTTGGGGTTGAGGTTGAGTATATTGGTAAGGCGGACTCGTTGAACCATGTCCTGATCCTGAGACAACCATGGCAACATCATCATGTTCCTTCTGACCCAACAAGCTTCATGTGTCGTTCTGAATTGCTTGTGTTGTGGCTTTTAAAGCAGAATAACTCATGATCTTGCTAGACTTAAGCCCATCTTCTACAATTTCTGCCATTTTTACCACATTATTAAAAGGCCTACCCACAGCCGTGATCAAATGCCCAAAGTAAGTTGGCTTTTGAGCTTGAAGAAAATGCTCGACCATCTTGTTTTCTTCCATCGGGAGATTGACTCTGGTAGCTTGCTCTCTCCATCCGAGCCCGTATTCTCTAAAGCTTTCATTAGGCTTCTTTTCCATCTTGGTGAGGGACATGCGATCCGGGACGATCTCTATATTATACTAGAAGTGCCGGGCAAAGGCCTGAGCCATATCGTCCCATGTGTACCACCTACTAGCGTTTTGGCGGGTGTACCACTCCAGAGCTGCCCCATTCAAACTATGACTAAATACGGCATCAATAATTTGTCTTTCCCATCGGTGCCTCTCATCTTACTACAGTAGCCTCTCAAATAGGCCAGGGGATCTCTGTACCCGTCATACAAATCAAACTTTGACATCTTAAACTCAACATGCAGTTGGACATCAGGAAACAAGCATAAGTCTTTGTAAGACACGCTCATCTGGCTCCCTATCCCTTGCATATTTCTTAAAGACTGCTCTAGGATTTTCACCTTCCTAGATATCTCATCTTTCTCCACTGTCTTAGCAGGCTTTTCACTTTCAACGAGAGGCTCAAAATGAGGGGCGTGAGAGTATGGATCCAAGACTTTGAAAGTTGGTTCTGGAGCATAATGTTGGGCATCAGGGACATTGAACACAGATTCGTTAGGAGATCGAGGAAAAGTAGCTGGAGGAGGAGATACAAGAGAATGAGTGGCCAATGGAGCAGGATATGGGGTGGTTTTGGCAGGTAGAGTGTGAAAAGGTTGTGGGGTGATATTAGTAGTAGTTGGAATCTGGATTTGTGATGGTGGTGGGATAGTTGCATGGTTTTCAGTGTAGTTAGTGGGGAATGAATGTGGAGAATGCCCCCTGATCCAAGACTAATACATTTCTGCCATCTACTGTTTCAACCTTTGGACCTCCTTTTTTAATTCAGACTCCGACTCCACAAACTCCCTCGACGGGTCAACAACTGTTGTGTCCAAGTATTTCCTAGCCATGGCTACCTTGCTCTTTGACCTTATGTTGTATGGATGAGTTACTTAAGAACTACAAACCAACCACCCTTCTTTCAATAAAGATAACAAAAGGAATAGAATGGGGACATCCAAGTAGCATTAGGGCATTTAACAGCTAAAAATATCACATTGCGTGTAATGCACCTAGCAACAATTGACGGTTCTAGAATGAATTCTAGGGTCACAAGGTCACTTGGTATCATCCCAATTTCTTCATTTCAATCTTCTCTTTTCTTTCTTTTCTAGCACTTCTTGGCTTACTCATTTTCCTTCCCCCCCCCTTTTTCTAATTATCACTCTTTTATTTCCTCTCATTTCTCACATCCCATAATTTCACATCTTTTTTTCTTTTCTTTTTTTTTGTTTTTCTTTTATTTTTTTTAAAAATGATTCGATCGAACCCTATGTAGGTTGTCTACGTATCACGATGCCGCATGAATCAGATCTCGCGTAGTTCGGGAAGAACGTGAATAAAGTAAACAAACTAACGTTCTCATTTTCTTTTTTTTCTTTTTTTTTCTTTTTACCTTAATGACTACTCTGATGAGAAATTATTAAGGAAAAACCCCCAGAAGAGAAAAATATTTTTTGATTCTTTCTTTTAGGAAGGAAATCTAAAGGATGAACCAAACAAAAATACTTTGAATTTTCGTTTGATATCCTAAAATAAAGATTTTGAACTAATAAATGAAAAACATAAAAAAATGTTTTTGTACTTCAATTTTGATTATATAAGGGAGAAACTCTGAAGATAAACCAAAGACAAAGTGTGTTATTTTTTCTTCTATGTACAATATCCTGAAGTTATAGTAAAATAAAAAGAATATTTTTCTATTCATTTTTCATTAATTTTCTAAAGAAGAACCTCAAAAGAAAATCTTTTTGGATTTTTTGAATTAATATCTTATAGAAAACTTTTAAAGAGGTACTAAAAGGAAATTATCTTTTTTTTAATTTTTAGTCTTAATATACTAAAGAAAATATAAAAGAAATTTTTTACTTTGAGTTCTAGATATTAATTTCCTAAAGGAAAACCACCTCAAAATAATTTTTTTATTTCTAGAATTAGTATTCTAAAGAAAATTTCTAACAGAAATATTGTGACGGCCCAGCCAGTTGTCTTATGAGTTACCGCTCTGTTTCCCCCATTTCTGATTCTTTATGTTTTATTTATCCGTGTTATGTGGTATCGGGTTGGTCGGATCGAATCCAGGATGATTTTGGTAAGGTTTGAGATAGTCTCTTTTAAGGAAGTTTAAGTTGGAAAAGTCAACCAGATGTTGACTTACATGTTAGAGGGCTCGGATGTGAGTTCTGATGGTTCGATTAGCTTCAGGAGGTGATTTGGGACTTAGGAGCGTGATCAGAATGCTTTTTGGAGGTTCAGAGTAGATTTAGGCTTGAATTGGCGAAGTTGATATTTTGGCGATTTTCGGTTGGTAGGCGAGATTTTGATATAGGGGTTGAAATGGAATTCCAAGAGTTGCAGTAGTTTCGTTATGTCATTTGGGATTTGCGTGCAAATTTTCAGGTCATTCGGACGTGGTTTGGTTGAGCTTCTGATCAAAAGCGGAATTCAGAAGAAATTAGAAAGTTTGGCTTGAATCCGATGTGTTTTGGGTGATTTGATGTTGTTTGAGGTGATTTAATGATTGGAACAAGTTTGAATAAGGTATTAGAATATGTTTGTGCATTTGGTTGAGGTCCCGGGGGCATCGGGGTGATTTCGGATGGTTAATGGGAAGTTTGGATTGTTGTTGCAGCTGCTGAATTGTTGCTTCTGGTATTTTCGCACCTGTAGATTGAGGACCATAGGTGCGGTGCCGCATGTGCGGGAGATCTATCGCAGAAGCGAAAAAGGGGCCTGGCAAGCGGAGTCTGCAAAAGCGGTTAGGGTGATCGCATCTGCGATATCGCAAATGTGGAAGTGTGATCGCAGATGCGATGTTTGACTGGATAAGTGATTTCCGCAGAAGCGGAGAAATAACCGCAAATGCGGTACCGCAAAAGCGAGTATGGGACCGCAGATGCAAAAAGTTCTAGGCAGAAAGTATAAATTGTGGCCTTCATGAATTTTGAGATATTTCACCATTTTTATCTCGGCTTTGGTGCTTTTTGGACGATTTGAGAGAGGGATTTCAAGGGAACTTTATTGAGGTAAGGAATTTGGACCTAAAACTCATTCCTATGCTATTACTTCATGGATTAGAGCTAGAAAATATGGAAATCAAAGGTTTAAATTGGGGAAACTAGGGCTTGGAAACTTAGACCTTTAATTGGGGATTTGAAGGACCACTTGGGGTCGGATTTGAGAACTTTTGATATGTATGAACTCATGGGGAGATAAGAAATCTATTGATGTAAAAATTATCAAATTCCGAGACATGAGCCCGGGGTCGGATTTTGGTAATTTTGGTATTTGTGCCATTTATTGATTGTTTTCATTTGGGCTTCATTCCCTTAGCATATTTTGACGTCCTCATTCTGATTTTGGATAGATTCGATGCAAGTGGAGGCCGATTCAAGGGGCAAAGGCGTCGCGAGTTAGAGATTTTACCGGTTCAAGGTGAGTAATGATTGTAAATGATGTTCTGAGGGTTTGAAACCTCAGATTGCACATCATAGTGCTATATTAAGTGAGGCACATGCTTGATGACGAGCATGAAGTCGTGCAATATTGGGGATTGTGACCTAGTCCGTCCCGATTGATGATTTTACCACGTATTTGACTGAAATCTATTTGCTATCATGATAATTTGGGCTGAATGCCATATTTGGGCTTCGTGCCAACTATTTGAACCCTTCGGGGATTTTTATTACTATTGCTCGAGTGGCTTGTGAGGATTTTTGACTGAGTAAGGCCGAGTGCCTATATTATGAGGAAAAACTAATATTGATTTGAGGCCGAGGGCTTGAGATATGTATGCCACGAGGTGGCTTGATTGATATGAGGCCGAGGTCCTAGTGTTGATGCCACGAGATGGCTTGTTATTGTGCTTGGGCCGTAAGGGGCCCCTCCAAGAGTCTGCACACCCCCAGTGAGCGCAGGTACCCATTGTGATGTGAGATTGAGCCCGAGGGTCTGTTATTGTTCTGAGATGTTGGCCGATGGGCGAATTTGTTGATACTGTGCCCGAGGGGCGAACTTCTATTTGTTTACTTTACCTTAACTGCCTGTCAATTACCTGTTTACTTGTTGAAAAAGGATTTTACTTAAGTTTTCACTGGTTTACTGCTTTTAAATGGTTTTATTGCTTCATTATAGAATGCCTTGTGCCTTACATGTTTTCTTACTCTCAGTCATTATTTACATTTGTTATTCACTGAGTTGGAGTACTCCCTGTACCCTGTCTGCAGATTCAGGCGTAGCTGGTCCCGCTCCCGAGTGCTGATCCTTCCAGTTTCAAGCAGATATTAGGAGTTCACGAGGTATCTACCTGGCGTCCGCAGTCCCGTGTCTCTCCTCCTTTATCATTTCTATCTCCTTTCAGACAATGGTACTAGACTTAGCCGACTTGTATTATGATTTATAGATGCTCATGACTAGTGACACCCCGGTATCGGGCTGTGTAAGGGTGTTTTCTACGTATTTATGATATAAACTGCTATTTTGGATTTATTTTAGCATGTTTGGACTGTTTCTAAATGCTTAACTGTTAATAATTGGAAAATGGGAAGTCTCGGCTAGCCTTATCTTCACGAGAGGCGCTATGACGATCGGGTCCGGATTTAGGGTCGTGACAAGTTGGTAACAGAGCCTAGGTTACATAGGTCTCACGAGTCATGAGCAGGTTTAATAGAGTCTTGCGGATCGGTACAAACACGTCTGTATTTATCCTCGAGAGGCTGCAGAACCTTTAGGAAGGACTTCACATTCTTGAAATTCTTATCGTGCAAACTTGTTAATCCGAGTGCTAAACTTCTTCTATTCTATTCTCTCACAGATGGTGAGGACACGCGCTACTAGACAGGATGGAAGACCACCTGTGCCACTAGCTGTAGCCACTAGAGGCTGAGGACGCGGTCGTGGTCGTGGTAGAGACAGAGCAGAGAGGGCAACACTTATTGATCCACCAACTGCCCCAGTTCAGGATCAGATCCCAGCTATGGACACTCCAACAGCACTAGCTCAGGCACCAGCTGTGCCCATCGTGATTTCGGGTCTTCAGGAGGCCTTGGCTCAGATCTTATCAGTTTGCACTAGCCTAGCTCAGGCGGTTTCAGTCACTACAGCCACTGCTACTTCTTAGGCCGGGGGAGGCAATTAGACTCCCGCCGCTCGCATACCTGAGCAGGTCGTGTAGAGACTCCAGACGACGGGGGCACATCCAGCCCAACTGGTTGCAGCTGCTCAGGACTATGTAGTTCCTGCCATACCGGAGGATGAGCAACATAGGTTGGAGAGATTTGGTATACTTCAGCCTACGACCTTCAGTGGCACAGAGGGCGAGGATGCCTAGGGCTTTTTAGACAAGTGTCAGAGGATGTTTCGTACAGTAGGTATTCTGGAGCCCAGCGAAATCGCTTTCACCACCTATCAGTTTTCAGGAGCTTCTTTCACTTGGTGGGAGGATTTTGAGAGGCGTAGGCCTGTTGGTGCAACACCCCTTTCCTGGCAGCAGTTCTCCGTTCTCTTTATGGAGAAGTATGTGCCACAGTCTCGCAGAGAGGAGCTGTGTATGTAGTTTGAGTGGTTGCATCAGGGGGAGATGACTGTGTCGCAGTATGAGTTGAGGTTATCTAAGTTGGCTCGTCATGCCATCTGGTTGGTTTCGACAGATAGAGAGAGAGAGAGGATTAGGAGGTTTGTTGATGGCCTTATTTATTAGCTCCGTATTCTCATGACCAGGGAAAGGGTGACTAGTGCTACTTTCGAGGAGGTTATGAATATCGCCCGTGAGATTAAGTCTGTTTGTCGCCAGGAGCGAGAGGAAAGGGAGGCCAAGAGGCCTCGAGGATCTAGTAGCTATAGTGGTGCCAGTTTCAGCACGGCAGGAGCCGTCCATTCAAGCCTGCTTAGCCAGCTCGCTCAGGTTATCGTGGGGCGTCATCGGGTCATGGTTCTCACAGTTCAAATCAGGCTAGTCATCACTTAGCGCCCTTCCAGCTCAGAGTTCATCCTGTGCTCCATCAGTTCAGGGCTCTTCTATGCCGAGTACATCTACTAGTCACTCTGGTGCGAGGGGTTCCCTTCATTCCCCTTCTCCTGCACCTAGAGTTGTTATGAGTGTGGAGAGTTGGGTCACATGTGGAGACAGTGTCCTCATCGTTTTGCTAGTTCATCCCAGTAGAGGGGTCAGTCATCGGCTTCATCACCAATTGCTTCATCACCACCCGCCCAACCAGCTAGGGGTAGGGGTCAGTCAGCTAGAGGCTGTCCTAGAGGGGGAGGTCCATCAGATAGCGGTCAGGACCATTTCTATGCACTTCCAGGCAGACCCGTTGCTATTGGTTTAGACGCTGTTATTACAGGTATTGTTTCAGTCTGCCACAAAGATGCCTCTGTATTATTTGATCCCGGTTCCACCTTTTCTTATGTGTCATCATACTTTGCTTGTTATTTGGGTATGCTCCGTGAGTTTCATGCTTTACCTGTTCATGTATCTACCCCGGTGGGTAATACTGTTGTTGTAGACCGTGTGTACCGGTCATGTGTTGATACCAATTTTTCCCTGTATATTTTTCATCTATACAAAATACTTTCAAAATAATATATGTACACATATATAAGCATGCCCAAGTATTTTAGTATTTTTTCTCAATTTTTAAAGATTTTTAAAATCAATTTATTGCTCATTTTAGCTGTATAAAAACCAATAATTATTCCCAAAATTATCATTTTTGTGGATAATTTGTTTTATTTCTCATATTTATACCAAAATATAGTTAAGGTAATTTTAAATATTTTTACAAATTTATTTGGTATTTTTAAAGCTAAATTGCATATAATTACAATTCTAACCTACTTTAAGATTTAATAGCATTTTTATAATTATAAAACTCGTTCCAACATTTTTAAATCAATATTTATATATTACTAACTGATCCAGTACTCTTAATTTACTTTCAAATCATTTTACTATTTTTTATAAAATAAAAAATG